>NC_057945.1:4635904-4737655 GCF_018555375.3 Anguilla rostrata
CAATTTTGTTTTCGGGTCCACATATTTAAGACCTTATTAATGTCTCAATGACTACTATTCAAACACTAACATATGATTATTAACCATTTATTATCAGGGTATTGTTCAGGTACCAACTATAATTATAAATGAATGCCATACATTGCAAGAGATGGTCATTAATAACACCAAATGGGACTGTTTTGGCTTTCCTAGAGCACTCATTGAGTGAAGTAAATGTTCAGGAATAACTGGCCGACTTCAATTGAACTTAATCAGAATAAAAATGATCGATGAAGTACTTTTAGACACATAGCACTAAGTTATTAAACATTAGTAACCATTTATCAGTGTTTAAGTCTAACTGAGTCAATAATAAGGTCTTAGAAAATGTTGGTAAGTAAAGTGTTACCGTGAATTGAACTGTAAATAACAATATATTGTGAATATTCTACTTCTGTAGACTACAGCCAGAATGAGCTTTTCAGGCAGGTGGGCGGAGCCACAACACAGCACAGCAAAGCCACGCCCCCCCTGGGTTCCTGGGGGTAGGATGCCGGTTTACCGCGGGGGGAAAGAGGGAGGGGAGGGCGGGGCTGAGCGGGAGGGGCCTATAGCTGGTCGGACGCCTGCTTCTCGGCCTCGGACGGCTGCACCTGCAGGTGGGCGCGGTAGTACTCCGTTTGGTACTGCGGCCGTTGCTCTGTGCGCCTGAAGAACCCGCACTGGCGGGGCGGGAGAGAGGGAGGGAGGGGCGTCAAAGAAACAGCGCGCAGGAAGTGGGTACAGTGAAGAGACAAGGGAGGGAGAGAGGGAGGGAAGGAGAGAGAGAGAGGGAGAGAGAGAGAGAGGGAGACAGAGAGAGAGAGACGGAGAGAGAAAGAGAGGGAGACAGAGAGAGAGAGAGGGAGAGACATAGAGAGAGAGGGAGGGAGAGAGGGAGGGAGAAGGAGAGGTAAGGTTGTGAAGGCTGTGAAAAGACAGCAGAAAAGAGGGCAAGGGGCAGTGAGGAAGGTGGGAAGGAAAAGGCTGGGTTGGAAAAGAGAAATGCACTGCAGACAAAAGACAAATGAGGGATGAGGGAGAAGAGGTGAAGGATGAGAGGAGTGAGAGAGAGCGAGAGAGAGAATGAGAGAGAGAAAGAGAAGAGCAGAAAGAGCAGCAGAAGGAAGGCGGAGGAGGACGGGGTGTAAGGAGACTGAATGAGAGGAATGAAGCAGGCCTGTTCTGGCTCTGTGACGTTAAAGAGCCATTAGCGCCCGCCGCTCAGCGCTCCGGGTGAGCTCCACTGAGCTGCAGCTGCTGCCCGCGCGCAGACGCATTACCGCTCAGCGCTCGGGGTGAGCTCCACTGAGCTGCAGCTGCTGCCCGCGCGCAGACGCATTACCGCTCAGCGCTCGGGGTGAGCTCCACTGAGCTGCAGCTGCTGCCCGCGCGCAGATGCATTACCGCTCAGCGCTCGGGGTGAGCTCCACTGAGCTGCAGCTGCTGCCTGCACAGACGCATTACCGCTCAGAGCTCGGGGTGAGCTCCACTGAGCTGCAGCTGCTGCCTGCACAGACGCATTACCGCTCAGCGCTCGGGGTGAGCTCCACTGAGCTGCAGCTGCTGCCTGCGCAGACGCATTACCGCTCAGAGCTCAGGGTGAGCTCCACTGAGCTGCAGCTGCTGCCTGCGCAGACGCATTACCGCTCAGCGCTCGGGGTGAGCTCCACTGAGCTGCAGCTGCTGCCTGCGCAGACGCATTACCGCTCAGAGCTCAGGGTGAGCTCCACTGAGCTGCAGCTGCTGCCCGCGCAGACGCATTACCGCTCAGAGCTCGGGGTGAGCTCCACTGAGCTGCAGCTGCTGCCCGCGCAGACGCATTACCGCTCAGCGCTCGGGGTGAGCTCCACTGAGCTGCAGCTGCTGCCCGCGCGCAGACGCATTACCGCTCAGCGCTCGGGGTGAGCTCCACTGAGCTGCAGCTGCTGCCCGCGCGCAGACGCATTACCGCTCAGAGCTCGGGGTGAGCTCCACTGAGCTGCAGCTGCTGCCCGCGCGCAGACGCATTACTACAGCCTCGGAAATATTTCTGCAGCTCGGCTTTGTTAGTAAATGATAAGACAGGCCGAGGCGGCCTTACAGGGGCAGGGAAGGCCCATGCGATGCCTTACATTGTCAGAGAAGGCCCGTGTGATGTCGAGGCTGCCTTACAGCGGCAGGGAAGGCCCGTGTGATGCAGAGGCTGCCTTACAGCGGCAGGGAAGGCCCGTGTGATGCAGAGGCTGCCTTACAGCGGCAGGGAAGGCCCGTGTGATGCAGAGGCTGCCTTACAGCAGCAGGGAAGGCCCGTGTGATGCAGAGGCTGCCTTACAGTGGCAGGGAAGGCCCGTGTGATGCAGAGGCTGCCTTACAGCGGCAGGGACGGCCTGTGTGATGCAGAGGCTGACTTACAGTGGCAGGGAAGGTCCGTGTGATGCAGAGGCTGCCTTACAATGGCAGGGACGGCCTGTGTGATGCAGAGGCTGCCTTACAGTGTCAGGGAAGGCCCGTGTGATGCAGAGGCTGCCTTACAGTGTCAGGGAAGGCCCGTGTGATGCAGAGGCTGCCTTACAGCGGCAGGGAAGGCCCGTGTGATGCAGAGGCTGCCTTACAGCGGCAGGGACGGCCTGTGTGATGCAGAGGCTGCCTTACAGCGGCAGGGAAGGCCCGTGTGATGCAGAGGCTGCCTTACAGCGGCAGGGAAGGCCCGTGTGATGCAGAGGCTGCCTTACAGCGGCAGGGAAGGCCCGTGTGATGCAGAGGCTGCCTTACAGCAGCAGGGAAGGCCCGTGTGATGGCCAATCCTGAATGAACCCTGCCGCTATGGTGGGGGAAAGCACTTCAGTTTAACCCTTTACCTTCCAGAGTATGCAGACTAAGAGCGCCAGGACCAGGACGCCAGCGGCGATGGCGATCAGGATAATCCACCAGGGGATCCAGTACTTCTCTGCCAGCGTGTGCTCCGGGTAGATCATCACAGGGACCTGCTCGCATACACCAATCAGCAATCAGCATCGCTCTGCTCGCACACACCACCCACCAATCAGCAATCAGCAATCAGCATCGCTCTGCTCGCACACACCACCCACCAATCAGCAATCAGCATTTCTCTGCTTGCACACACCACCCACCAATCAGCAATCAGCATCGCTCTGCTCACACACAAGACCCACCAATCAGCATCGCTCTGCTCACACACACCACCCACCAATCAGCAATCAGCATTTCTCTGCTCGCACACAAGACCCACCAATCAGCAATCAGCAACTACAGTATCTTAAAAGTCTGGCTACAGGTGGTTTACATTTACATTTGGATATCAGAATCAGAATCAGATATTTCAGTTTTCTGTGTGTGTGTGTGTGTGTGTGTGTGTGCACGTGTGTGTGAGCGTGTGTGTGGGTGTGTGTATGTGTGCGTGTTTACCTGTGCTGCAACATCCTTCAATATTAGATGTTTGATGCTGGATTTGACTGTGATGTTGGCTCTCACCAAGAGTTCCAGAGCACTGACTGAGGAGAACTCCTGAGAGAGAGAGGGAGACAGAGGCAGAGAGAGAGGGAGACAGAGAGAGAGAGAGAGAGAGAGAGAGAGAGAAAAAGAGAGAGAGACAGAGAGAGAGAGAGATAATGTTAATCTTTGCATCATGAACAGAGCAGCCACGCCTGGGCCTGGACTGGCATGCTGTACATCACCACCACCACATAATCACAGCGACAGACCTAAGCTCAGCATGGGACGAAGCGGTCGAGAGTGAACGTTATTCTGAGAGCTCTACAGCCTCGCCAGCCCCGCGTGACCATGGCGTTCAGGCCCGGAGTCCCCTTTCCACTGATCATCGGATCGACAGAGCCCTCCCAGACCATCGGGGGGCAGAGAGACTGCTGGGAAATCTGTGAGATTCCTGCCCTAAGGTGCGAAGGCTGAGTAGCTCCATTTTAAAAAAGACTGAAGTCATCCGACAGTCGACGCGTTTCGCCCCCTTGTTTCGCTGTTACTCGCCCACCTGCCTCAGCGGTGAGGGGTGCGAACTCCACCAGGGAAATACACGAGGAGCTCAAGAGCTGCGTAACGATATCCAACATATTATTACAACATGGCTTGATACAGTCATTCTCTGATTAGATTGTGCATCTTGCACTGCTTTGTAAGTCACTCCGCAAAACAAACAAATGCAAGTGTAATCAGCGTTGGGCAAACAGGAAATATTATTGTTACATAATGCAAAATATAAATGAGCTGTGAAGAAACTCAATCAATATGCTGGAACCGTAATTAGTTTTAAATTGAGATGCAAACCATGCAGGAGCAACCGTGTATTGCATATGAAATGCGTATGTGAACTTTCACATTTGAATACGTTTGAATCCTGCAAAAGTGTCAATGTAATGTAATGACTATGAGGCGAATGGGCGGGGCTGAGGCATGTGGGAGGGGCTGAGGTGAGTGGGTGGGGCTGAGGCGAGTGGGCGGGGCTGAGGTGAGTGGGTGGGGCTGAGGCGAGTGGGCGGGGCTGAGGTGAGTGGGTGGGGCTGAGGCAAGTGGGCGGGGCTGAGGTGAGTGGGTGGGCCTGAGGGGATTATACCTCTATAAAAGTGCTGTTCCACAGGCGGGCCTGTATCGTCAGCTGGGTGGACCCAGAGAACCCATGAAGGGGGCACTGGAACAGAATGCAGCGAGCCGAACCAAGGAGACAGTCCTGAGAGAGAGAGAGAGAGAGAGAGAGAGAGAGGGTGAAAGGAAAATAAGGAGTTGGAGTGGGCTCATTCGGTCACTTATTTTCACTCCTAGGAGGAGTGAGGAGGCTCCCAGAGAATGCTTCAGCAAGGAAGCATTTCCACAACTGTAATTGACGTGGCTTCAAACTGCTGCTTGTGTTTGCATTTGCGCAGTACTCTTTCCCTCGATCCTTCTGTCTTCCTCGCATCCTTTCCTAGCATCCTAGCTCCACCCAACGAAGGACGCAAGAAAACGATGCGAGGAAGACAGAAAGATCGAGGAAAAGAGTATGAGGCAAATGCAAAGTCAAGCATCAGTTTGAAGCCACGTCAAATACAGCCATGGCAGATGGGGAGAGGTGAATCCACATCACGCATTCCAAAAAAATATTTCCATAAAGGATGCACTCCTGTTTCCTTGCTGAAGCGTCCTTCAGGAGCCTCCTCGCTCCTCCGAGGAGCATTCATCAAATTGGAATGTTCTCAAAGATGACGGATTTCAACTGATTTCCAGGTCTGCTGCGGCTGCCCCCCCCCCCCCCCCTTCACTCACCAGCCTCAGAGACTTCCTCCTCTCTGAGGCTGCTACAGCAGGCGAGGCCCGTCCCAGGCTGCTCTTCGGCACTATCGGTCCCTCCTCCTCTGGGTGAGAGCGCCCCTTCCGCCTGGCCTGGAATCGCAAGCACAGAAAACAGACTGTTCATTAGAAAGTACACATATTTTAGACTGTTCGTTCAAAAGCACACACACTTTAGACTGTTCATTACAAAGTACACACACTTTAGACTCTTCATTCTAAAGTACACATATTTTAGACTGTTCGTTCAAAAGTACACACACTTTAGACTGTTCATTCCAAAGTACACACACGTCAGACGGTTCATTACAAAGTACACACACGTCAGACTGTTCATTCCAAAGTACACACACTTCAGACTGTTCATTACAAAGTACACACACTTTAGACTTGTTCATTGCCCCTGTGTAAACACTTATACCTAATTTTTTTCACGTACAATAGATATGGAACAGGATCTATGGTATGTATTTGTCTTAAACAGTGAATTGAAAATACATTCAAGTGCTGCTTTCCTTCTTCACAGCCTGTTGAGGTATTCAGTTATTTTTAAATTCCCCAGTACTGTTCGTAAAGAAAATAAGGTATTACTTGGATGTAGTTGTGAGTGAAAGTTAAAGACAAATGTAAGGACACAAAATGACATTAAAGATATATCTTACAGTGGTCTGTTTTTATATTCTTTCAGTAAGGACAAAAAATAATTCCACTTTATATTGAACAGTTATTAACAGTTTCTTGATGCATAAAGTCTACTTTCTGGTATTCTGATATTATTTCAGTTTTAGTGCATATTTTTGAATGGCTTAGACAGTTCTTTGTGTATGATGAAGCATATTTTAGATATTTACAGAGGTTTCTGACAACCTGCCGACTGTACAATAGCTAACATGGAGGCATTAGGGGATTCTTAGTCTGAAGCCAGAACATACACTTCAAGTAACTATAAAGCAGCTTGTCTTCCGAAACCTCTGTAAGTATAAAAAATGCCCTTCATTACACACAAAAGCTGTGTGTAGCTGTCAAAAGCAACCTTAAAGCTGAAATAACATCAAAATATCCCAGAAAGTGAACTTTAAGCATCAATAAACATTCAACAACTGCTTAATAAGTAAAAGTGGAAGCAATAACTTACTGAAGCAATGTCCTTACTGAAATTATATAAATGGTATAAAAACTAAGCTTTTATTGGCCCATTGCTGAGTTTTACTGAACACAGTGAGCAGTCCTACCTTAAGGTGTGCAGGTTGAGTATGATCGGTGGAGATCAACCCCAGTGGGTTGGTTAAGACACAGCTGGAATGTGGGTGGTCCTTAAAGTGAAATCCTGTGGGGTACAGGAGCCACTTCCCATTGGCCAGTTCATGAGGCCACATGATGTTCAGGAAGGCGGAGCCAAACGTCTGCAGGGGCTTCCCAGGGTTGCTCACCTGATTAAATGAAAAGTTGTTAGTGTTAGGTGTTAGTTAGCTTGGTTTTTTTGCAGTCATGAAGTGAAGGCTGCAGTCATTTCCATTTCAATACTGGAAATGAACTGGAATCTGATTCACAAATTGTAAAATGCCTTAATGTTTAATGAGAATCTTTCAATAAATCTCCTTGTTTCTCACTGTGATTTCCTACTCCACTGCACTAAATCTCCCTGTTTCTCACCGTGAACTTGTACTCCGCTGCACTAAATCTCCCTGTTTTTCTCTGTGAACTCATACTCCACTGCACTAAATCTCCCTGTTTCTCACCGTGAACTTGTACTCCACCGCACTAAATCTCCCTGTTTCTCTCTGTGAACTTGTACTCCACCACACTAAATCTCCTTGTTTCTCACTGTGATTTCCTACTCCACTGCACTAAATCTCCCTGTTTCTCACCGTGAACTTGTACTCCGCTGCACTAAATCTCCCTGTTTCTCTCTGTGAACTCATACTCCACTGCACTAAATCTCCCTGTTTCTCTCTGTGAACTTGTACTCCACCGCACTAAATCTCCCTGTTTCTCTCTGTGAACTTGTACTCCACCACACTAAATCTCCCTGTTTCTCTCTGTGAACTCGTACTCCACCGCACTAAATCTCCCTGTTTCTCACTCTGTGGACTCATACTCCACTGAACTAAATCTCCCTGTTTCTCACTCTGTGGACTCATACCCCACTGCACTAAATCTCCCTGTTTCTCACCGTGAACTCATACTCTACTGTACTAAATCTCCCCGTTTCTCACCGTGAACTCATACTCCACTGCGCTTCCCACTTCCTCCACAGTTTGCATGGCGCTCTCCCCCTTCACCGTACCGCTGAAGAACAGCTGATGTGGGCGGGTCAGCCTGAGAATTATGGGTAAAAAAGAAAGGACAAGCTTACCCAGAATCTGCCACATCAATAAAGCCCATAATATCACCGCAGTGGCTGATGTGGAAACTGATGTGTGCTGAACTGCATTACCTGGGAGTCCATTTCTGGATTCCGTTCCAGCTTCTGTTCTTAGTTATTTACCAGGCCACGTTCATTAACGTCACGATTTTCACCGCCTTTATTGATCATCTGACAAATGATCCCTGAGCATTTCACTGTGCGCTGATGAGTCAGAGTAATGGGCAGAAAGGGAGGCCATCACGGCTGCGGCGCGGCGCTAATGGCCGAGCGTTAAAGGTGTGTGTGTGAGCGGTGCCGGGGGACGGCTTTACGCAGGAAACACACGCAGAACAGGCGGTGTGTGAAGCCGAGAGCAGCAGCGCTAAAGGTGGCAGGGCATTTTATCTACGGGGCTGTGGCGCACGCTCCTCTTCTCTGCCCTCCTTTTGACTGTGATTGAGGCCATTTTCTTAATCTGACGTTGATGTTGCACCACGCAGCACCCGTTTTTGCATTTAAAACGTTGCTGCGGCCCTTGTAGTTGTAGTAAATATAGCACTGAGCTTCGGTAATGGGACAAATTACACGCTTACCCGCTGACAGACAGGGGGAACTCTATCACCACTTTGACATAGGCGGTGACTGGGGCCAGATCCGGCTGCTCACTGATACTGGAGAGGGCGAAGCATATGACACACACACACAAACACACACACATGCATACGTATTTTTAAATATTTTGGTTTCACATACATACATAGTGCCCCTAATTCAGGGCACATACACAGAAGGGCCAAAGACGGATATTTATCCACTTATATAAATCCCATATGAGTATGATTTAAAGACAAGAACAGTGGGTGACAGTATCTCACGCTAAAAAACTGAAAGGACATACGTTGACAGGAGGAGATCAACAGACAAGTCGCTGGTTTCTATGGTGATATCAGAGGTGCCCAGGAGTATGTAGAATGTTAGCTGGGGGTGACACAAAGAGATTAAAAATACAGAGAAATAGGATTTTGAAAAAAAAAAAAAAAAAAAAAATTCTATCCACTGAAGTGAGCATCAGTATTTCAGAAAATGGATCAGATTGAACCTCAACGTGCTTCCAGAAGCACATTCTATCTTTGCACTCATTTCCTTTAAAATGGAGGCTGTTTTTCAGCCAGTGGGATTGAGGTCCTGACACTCGTTCTGCCAGTGGTGGCTTATTTGTAGCTGTGTTTGTGTTTGTGCACCTACATATAAACAAGCGTTTGAATGTGTGTGTGTGTGTGCGTGTGCATGTACATATAAACAAGCGTTTGAATGTGTGTGTGTGTGTGTGTGTGTGCGTGTGCGTGTACATATAAACAAGCGTTTGAATGTGTGTGTGTGCATGTACATACAAACAAGCATTTTAATGTGTGTGTGCGTGTGTGTGTGTGTGTGCGTGTGCATGTACATATAAACAAGCGTTTGAATGTGTGTGTGTGTGTGTGTGTGTGTGTGTGTGTGTGTGCGTGTGCATGTACATATAAACAAGCGTTTGAATGTGTGTGTGTGCATGTACATACAAACAAGCGTTTGAATGTGTGTGTATGTGTGCATGCACATATAAACAAGCGTTTAAATGGGTGTGTGTATGTTTGTGCATGTACATATAACCAAGTGTTTAAATGGGTGTGTGTGCACGTACATATAAACAAGTGTATAAATGGGTGTGTGTGTGTTTGTGCACGTACATATAAACAAGTGTTTGAATGCGTGTGTGTGTGTGTCTATGGATGCTTACGTGTGTGCGTGAATGTGTGTGTGTGTGTGTGTGTGCGTGTGCATGTACATATAAACAAGCATTTGAATGTGTGTGTGTGTGTGTGCATGTACATGTAAACAAGCATTTGAATGGGTGTGTGTGTGTGTGTGCGTATGTACATGTACATATAAACAAATGTTTGAATGTGAGTGTGTGTATATGTGCACGTACATTTATACAAGCGTTTAAATGGGTGTGTGTATGTTTGTGCACGTACCTATATACAAGCGTTTAAATGGGTGTGTGTGTGTATGTGTATGTACATATAAACAAGCGTTTGAATGTTTGCGTTTGTGCATGTACATATAAACAAGCATTTGAATGTGTGTGTATGTGTGCATGCACATATAAACAAGCGTTTAAATGGGTGTGTGTATGTTTGTGCATGTACATATAACCAAGTGTTTGAATGGGTGTGTGTGCACGTACATATAAACAAGTGTTTGAATGGGTGTGTGTGTGTGTCTATGGATGCTTACGTGTGTGCGTGAATGTGTGTGTGCCCGCATGCGAGCGTGTGTGAGCGTATGTGTGAGTGTGTGTGTGTCTGTGCATTCTTGCATGCATGTGTGCATGTGTTTGGGTCTCTCTGGGACTGATTACCTTGGCATCTCTCTTCAGGGGGTTTCCCAGCTCACACTCTGAGCCATTCAGACTGGCGTGACATCCCACCTGCGCCTGCAGAAACAACACATCAACCAGGCCTTTAGTATTCCTGCATTATGCTGCATGTGTTTCAGCAAACTCTGGTATCATATATGTGTGTTTGGATATACGGATGTGTGTGTGTATGTGCATGTGCGTGTGTGTCTGTGTCTGTGTGAGTGTGAGTGTTGTGTGTGTGCATGCGTGTATGTGAGTGTGTGTGTACGTGCGTGTATGTGTTTGTGTGTGTGTGTATGTGAGTGTGTGTGTCTGTACGTGTGTGTGAGTGCATGTCTGTGTGCGTGTGTGTATGTGAGTGTGTGAGTGCATGTGAGTGTGTGTGTGTGTGTGTGTGTGTGAGTGTGTGTAAACTAGACAAATTCATTGCTCTGAGGAACGTGCCAGGAAAAAGAGAATGTGATGCATGTTTACAAGGTAAGTCAGAAATCTTACACAAGCGATCATGGAAAGACAGCAAAAACTATATACACAACACAATTCAGACCCTCAGAAAACAGGACCATAAGACACAAGAGAATGCAAAAAGGCAGGACAGAGAGGGAGAAATACATGTAGAAGCAAAGAGGAGGAGTGTAGAGACATAGCTTGCTTGGAGAGAGGGAGCACAGAAAACGGGGAAGTCATTTACAAAATGTGTACATACACATTTACAAAATAACAAAAAACTTCTATTCAGTTACTTGTAGTAAAGAAAGACATTGATTATCATCTACATTTAACCAAATCACACGTTTCACAAAGCGATGTCTGCATATTTACCAGAAGGGAATGTAATTGCATGGGCAGACAGCAAACTACAAAAGTTTTAAAAATGACATTTCTTGCAGAAAATGATTACCTTAGGAAGGTTCTTAGAACTCAACCTTTTCAGTAGGTAACAGCAGGGTAAGGCTGCAAACATTTTTTTTTACCAGTGAAATTGGATGTTTTTGACTGCAGTCAAAGCTTGAACAGTGATTGAAAAGCACACTTAAGTACTTAGATTTGTAGTTTTCATTATGATTGTCATTTTTGTAAAAAAAAAAAAAAATACATCATAAGTTATCTTGCTGTAACTTTGGCTCATGTTCATGTCCGTGCAAATCACTGTTTACAGTAGTGGAAAGTTAATGAAGTTATGTAATCATGGCTGTGATTTCCTACACATATAAAGGTAAGAACAGACCATTCAGCACAACTAGTTTCAGAATTTACCTCCTCCAGAATATGCTATATTTGATGCAGTACTGCACTGTGGAGATGCAGGTAAACGATGAGGCCAGTTGGGTTTGAATAGCCTGTTCTTGACATATGGAGTTGAGTTCTTCTTATGGGAAACCACAGTGATGTTCATACTGTTGTATGGTAGCAGTGGGTGTAGCCTTTCATTCCAAATTATGCCATTGGTGGTACAGATCTCTTGTTAAGCATCTAATTTATTGCGAATGTTATTACCATTATTTGTATGATTTTTAATTTTATTTTTTTGGAGAAAAATGATGCTATCCATACATTTTCATAAACGTTTATTTAGTTTTCCTTTTCACAAAAAAATGCGCAATCTGGGGCTGTGCAAGCTTATTTTTATGTATCTCTCTCTATATATATGTACCGTTGATAATGTTATAATGTTGGCTGTTCTTTCTGTAAGATCATTCGAATTGCAAATGTACACATATACACATGCTTTGCACTTCCAAGTTTGAAAAATGAACTTTGGTTCCAAAATTAAATAAAAGCTTCTGTTACAAATTCCTGCTTTTTATTTTTTTAATCTGGTTTGTCAAATCATTGATATAAGGAAATTTTACATGTTCACAAGGCGGATATGTTAGATTTACAACATGTACAACTTTACAATTTACAAAATAGGTGAATACAAATTGGCAGAAAATCTGTCACCAAATACTCAAGCGCATTTATTCCAAAAAATTGCTAGTTTTCTAATATGGGCTCTTGGCATTTAGTTTATTCTTTAGGTGTACCTCAATGTGAAATTAAGAAGTATGTTTTTGAAAAAATCAACATAAAAATTGAGGCTACAGGAAACCTTGGAGGTTTACAAGTCCTACTCAACAACAGGACCATTGAAAACAGTTGCTAAGGCTAACCTGGCTTCATGTTTGCCTTACAATGTGTTTTTCAAGTTCATATATGCAATTATTAAGGGCAAATGGCTGTCCGATGATGTAACTCGGATTCGTCTCAGGCAACATGGTCGCCCCCTATTGTGACCAGACATGTTTGAAGTGACGTATCTATTGGAGGTAACATTTTTAACCCTTTTGCAGTCAGATCAGTTGGATAAGTTAGATCATACGAGCATCAGAACAGGAGGAATGGCTTTAAGCTGAAATAACACCTACCATATTCAAGGTACCTGCTGAGTCATGTGACTTGCTATGTCTGATGTTATGTGTGGAAAGGGAGTGGCATCTTTTCAAGGTCGGAATCTTATATTGGCATAAAAACGAGCAGAACGGCCAGACATGACGTAAAATGCATAATGATGAACGTTAGGAGGCATGGCTTCCATGACATATGTGCAGCCGAATTGCCATGTACAGTTTTGTAGCCCAGTATGTTCATTATAAGAACAAAAGGTTACAAGTTTCTGTACTATATCCTGGTAAAGGCTTATGTTTACAAGCAAAGAATGGAGAAATTTTTTGAGGACTGGCAATCATTCAGGGCGTAGGCCAGAGTACTGAATGAGTTACGCACTGATTTATTTATTTGGGCAGGACTGTATTATAATGGTGTATTATATAGACGTCCAACCCAGAGCTGGTGGGTTCAGTTCCCACAAAGGGCACTGCTGTTGTATCCTTGAGCAAAGTACGTAACCCAAATTTTAAGGGTATGCTGCATGTTTATTTCCCTTGAAAAATAATTGGTTTTCAAGTCATGAATGGCTCATTTGGGCCATCTGATGGTGAACTGTGGAATTGGTATTCTCCTAATGATAGTGGAAAGCATGGTCCTCACAGTGCAGACACTTTATCATGGTCCTCACACATGAGTTCATACGTGTGTGTGTGTGTGTGTGCGTGCGTGCGTGCGTGCGTGCGTGCGTGCGTGCGTGCGTGCGTGCGTGTGTGTGTGTGCGTGCGCGTGTGTGTGTGTGTGTGCGATTGAACACCGGTACCTGTGTCCTGATGCCAGAGTAGGACAGGGTTTTTGGGAGAGTCACCAGCAGCTGGGCAGCGTGGGCGTCGTCCCCGTCCTCCAGGGGGGCCGCGGGGTTGGAGGGCATGTTGGTGACCGTCACCTCCAGGGCCAGCGGGATCCTCTCCGAGAACTCGAACACAGGCACGCCGTCCTCGTCGCTGAGAGACCAGCGGGGAGATTTAACACGGCACCGGGAGACAGGCGGAGGACCTGGGGACGAACCCCACACGGCTCCGCACCCGTCCCATCCACACGCGCTCTCCTAAATTTAGACTTCCGTTTTCATAGACGTTACGTTACATTACATTACAGGCATTTGGCAGACGCTCTTATCCAGGGCGACGTACAACAAAGTGTATAACCATAACCAGGAACAAGCGTGTCGAAAACCCTAGAGAGAAGTACCAGTCCAAGTGCAGGGAACAACCGCATAGTTCAGCTTGGACCCAGTAGGTTAAACTGATTAACACTAACACAAACGAGAACAGCAACAACACAGTCTATGCAAAAATACAAGCAGTAGTTAAGACGAGACGCGTTCTGACGCTCTGAGCTGAACGGGTTCTAAAAGGGCTATTTGGTACGGGCTCTGCGATGACCCCTGTGTGCTCAAACGAAGCTCTGACATAAGAGAGGACCTTCTGTCAACGGTTCCAAAGAGATATCTCTATAAAAGGCTACATGGAGAACACTCTTCAAG
Source organism: Anguilla rostrata (assembly GCF_018555375.3). Lineage (NCBI taxonomy): Eukaryota > Metazoa > Chordata > Actinopteri > Anguilliformes > Anguillidae > Anguilla > Anguilla rostrata. The sequence goes on from NC_057945.1 coordinate 4,649,864, forward strand.
AAGCAAAACCTTTCATGGAGGGTTGCACACAGAACTTTCTTTAGAACCTTTGCTTCAGAACCTTTCAGAGGGGCTTCTGCAAGGCAGCAAAAAGGGCTCCCTTTCAGCAGGGACACTCAGTCTAGAACTCGAGACCAGTAGTCCTCCTGGTTTACTCTTCTACCTGTTTATTGATCAAGTGATTGGCCAGAGATTTAATTAACCTGGTGTCCCAGGTATAAATCAGGTCTCAAGGGCCAAATTCGACTACCCCTGCCCAACAGGGACGCTGTGTTGGAACAGGTATGGGTACAGGTGCAGGTACAGGACAGGTATGAGCACAGGTGCAGGTTGGGAAAAACCCCAAAATGAGCAACGGGCACACTCACAGGGGCAGAGGGGTGAACAGCCCGGACGACCCGGGACGCGTGCCGAACTGGTAGCCCAGCTGCAGGTTGCTCTGACAGATCTTATCAGGACCACAGCCCTCCCTCAAGAAATTCACCTGCGGGAAAGCACAGGGGTTATCCATGCATCCATCCATCCATCCATCCATTATCTATACCTGCTTATCCTGAGCACAGGGGTTATGACAGGCATAACATCTTTCCACATATTGCAAATCCATGAAGGCCTTAGGTGGCAATTTTTATATGGCATTCCCATCATATCATCCTCAAAGTTGTAACTAGGCTCTTTTAACACATCACTGCACTTTAAACCCACATGTTACTGCTCCTTTGAGTTACGCCTTTGAGTGCACTGTGAGACTACAGGCTGCCTTTGGCGTGATCAATCATCCAGTCAGAGAACGTTATTGAACATCATTAGTCTTTTCTTCCTTTGTGGGGAGAGTGGATTCAGAGAGGATCTGGATTAAGCCCTTATCTCAGCCCTGATTTGTCCCTCTGTAAACATGCGGAGTGGTTATGTCCTGCTGGTTATGTCCTGCTGATTAAGAGCTGCTGGTTAAGTCCTGCTGGTTATGTCCTGCTGGTTAAGAGCTGCTGGTTATGTCCTGCTGGTTAAGAACTGCTGGTTAAGTCCTGCTGGTTAAGTCCTGCTGGTTAAGAACTGCTGGTTAAGTCCTGCTGGTTAAGAGATACTGGTTAAGTCCTGCTGGTTAAGTCCTGCTGGTTATGTCCTGCTGGTTAAGAGCTGCTGGTTAAGAGCTGCTGGTTATGTCCTGCTGGTTATGTCCTGCTGGTTAAGAGCTGTTGGTTATGTCCTGCTGGTTAAGAGCTGCTGGTTAAGTCCTGCTGGTTATGTCCTGCTGGTTAAGAGCTGCTGGTTATGTCATGCTGGTTAAGAGCTGCTGGTTATGTCCTGCTAGTTAAGAGCTGCAGGTTATGTCCTGCTGGTTAAGAGCTGCTGGTTGTGCAGGATGTTGGGGATGGTGGGGCTCATCTCAGTGTGCAGGGTGTTGGGGATGGTGGGGCTCATCTCAGTGTGCAGGATGTTGGGGATGGTGGGGCTCATCTCAGTGTGCAGGGTGTTGGGGATGGTGGGGCTCACCTCAGAGTGCAGGGTGTTGGGGATGGTGTTGGGGGTGTTGGGGCTCACCTCAGAGTGGCAGGGTGTTGGGGATGGTGTTGGGGATGTTGGGCTCACCTCGGTGTGCAGGGTGTTGGGGATGTTGGGGCTCACCTTGGTGTGCAGGTGTTGGGATGGTGTTGGGGATGTTGGGGCTCACCTCGGTGTGCAGGGTGTTGGGGATGGTGTTGGGGATGTTGGGGCTCACCTCGGTGTGCAGGGTGTTGGGGGTGGTGGGGCTCACCTTGGTGTGCAGGGTGTTAGGGATGGTGTTGGGGATGTTGGGGCTCACCTCGGTGTGCAGGGTGTTGGGGATGGTGTTGGGGATGTTGGGGCTCACCTCGTGCAGGGTGTTGGGGATGTTGGGGCTTACTCGGTGTAGGGTGTGGGGTGGTGGGGCTCACCTTGGGTCCAGGTGCAGGGTGTTGGGGATGGTGGGGCTCACCTTGGTGTGCAGGGTGTTGGGGATGGTGTTGGGGATGTTGGGGCTCACCTCGGTGTGCAGGGTGGTGGGGATTGTGTTGGGGATGTTGGGGCTCACCTCGGTGTGCAGGGTGTTGGGGGTGGTTGGGGCTCACCTCGGTGTGCAGGGTGTTGGGGGTGGTGGGGCTCACCTTGGTGTGCAGGGTGTTGGGGATGTTGGGGCTCACCTCGGTGTGCAGGGTGTTGGGGGTGGTGTTGGGGATGTTGGGGCTCACCTCGGTGTGCAGGGTGTTGGGGGTGGTGTTGGGGATGTTGGGACTCACCTCGGTGTGCAGGGTGTTGGGGGTGGTAGGGCTCATCATCGGGGTCAGCTCGCCCAGCTTGGAGTCTGCCGGTGGCTTCCTGTGTTTGATATTGTGAGTGACAGACAGGGAGATGGGGCGGAGCTTGTCCCGAAGGTTCTCCTGATAGAGAAGAGAGAAGGAGAGAAAGCAAACTGAACATTTGCAAAAACCCCACATCTGCATCCAATACTTTATTTCACACATTTTAACGCTCTAAACACAAATGAATTCCTACAGATCACATCCATTTTCATTATTATTCAGAATCAAGTTCTCCTAAATGAATGCATGTTTTGGACATTAACACGTGATTTAAATTTCTCAGGGGATCTGTAGTGTTAAAAGTTTACCTGCATATAACAACGATATCCATGAAATGTGTTAAAAAACATTTCAAGGACAATGTAAATATTACTGCTTAGCAGACCTGCACCAATTACATATTTGAACCATTCAAAAATGTACTGTCGTAGGAAGGAATATTTTTTTTCTGTAATAATTTGATGAAAAGAAAACATTTTTTAGATTGCCTGTAATCTGCAAGGAAGGCACAGGTGTCTGAGTGAAAGCAGTCACTGCTCGCTGCTGCCCCCTACCTGCAGCTGGAAAGTAGTGATCTCGCAGGCGACATGTCCCTGGCCGTTCAGCTCCACCTCAGTGGTGTGCAGGAAGTCCGGGTCCGCTGCCCTGCGACCCAGGAAGCTCACCCGCTGGGGCATGTTCAGCGTCCTCAGCTCCGCTTCCACCTCGAGGAGCACCTCCAGGGCTGCCGCAGAAGGGTCAGGGTTAGGAGAAAGGACCGCACGCGCTACTCCTGCTGATCACACCAGCTAACACTGCACATCACACCAGCTAACGCTACATCACACCAGCTAATACTGCACATCATACTAGCTAACACTGTACATCACACCAGCTAACACTGTACATCATACCAGCTAACACTGCACATCACACCAGCTAACACTGCACATCACACCAGCTAACACTGCACATCACACCAGCTAACACTGCACATCACACCAGCTAACACTGCAAATCACATCAGCTAACACTACAAATCACACCAGCTAACACTGTACATCACTCCAGCTAACACTGTACATCACACCAGCTAACGCTACATCACACCAGCTAACACTGCAAATCACACCAGCTAACACTGCACATCACACCAGCTAACACTGTACATCACACCAGCTAACACTGCACATCACACCAGCTAACGCTACATCACACCAGCTAATACTGCACATAATACTAGCTAACACTGTACATCACACCAGCTAACACTGTACATCATACCAGCTAACACTGCACATCACACCAGCTAATGCTACATCACACCAGCTAATACTGCACATCATACTAGCTAACACTGTACATCACACCAGCTAACACTGTACATCATACCAGCTAACACTGCACATCACACCAGCTAACGCTACATCACACCAGCTAATACTGCACATCATACTAGCTAACACTGTATATCACACCAGCTAACGCTACATCACACCAGCTAACACTGCACATCACACCAGCTAACACTGCACATCACACCAGCTAACACTGTACATCATACCAGCTAACACTGCACATCACACCAGCTAACGCTACATCACACCAGCTAACACTGCACATCACACCGGCTAACACTGTACATCATACCAGCTAATACTACATCACACCAGCTAACATTGTACATCATACCAGCTAATATTAAATCACATCAGCTAACACTGTATATCACACCAGCTAACACTGTACATCACACTAACTCCAGCTAACACTGTACATCACACCAGCTAACCTACATCACACAACCACGCTCAACACTACAAATCACACCAGCTAACACTGCACATCACACCAGCTAACACTGTACATCAACCAGCTAACACTGCATCACACACCTGTAACACTTACATCATACCAGCTAATACTACATCACACCAGCTAACATTGTACATCATACCAGCTAATATTAAATCACATCAGCTAACACTGTATATCACACCAGCTAACACTGTACATCACACTAACTCCAGCTAACAATGTACATCACATCAGCTAATACTGCATCACACCAGCTAGCACTGCAAATCACACTAACTCCAGCTAACACTGCACATCACACCAGCTAACACTATACATCACACCAGCTAACACTGCAAATCACATCAGCTAACACTGTACATCACACCAGCTAACACTGTACATCACTCCAGCTAACACTGTATATCACACCAGCTAACTCTGTACATCACACCAGCTAACACTGCACATCACACCAGCTAACACTGCACATCACACCAGCTAACACTGCACATCACACCAGCTAACACTGCAAATCACATCAGCTAACACTACAAATCACACCAGCTAACACTGTACATCACTCCAGCTAACACTGTACATCACACCAGCTAACGCTACATCACACCAGCTAACACTGCAAATCACACCAGCTAACACTGCACATCACACCAGCTAACACTGTACATCACACCAGCTAACACTGTACATCACACCAGCTAACACTGTTTGGTGAATATGTTAGACATACAGGGAGACAGAGCGTTTTACTCACTGATGTTTGGTGAATATGTTAGACATACAGGGAGACAGAGCGCTTTACTCACTGATGTTTGGTGAATATGTTAGACATACAGGGAGACAGAGCGTTTTACTCACTGATGTTTGGTGAATATGTTAGACATACAGGGAGACAGAGCGTTTTACTCACTGATGTTTGGTGAATATGTTAGACATACAGGGAGACAGAGCGTTTTACTCACTGATGTTTGGTGAATATGTTAGACATACAGGGAGACAGAGCGTTTTACTCACTGATGTTTGGTGAATACGTTTCTGGCATCGCCGAGTAACTGAAGCAGGTTCTTACATCCACGCTGAGAAAGACACATACACATGAAATAAGTTTGCTTTACACGATCATTTCTGAAAAAGCAATCGCTGCACAGTGTTCCAGGTGATGTGTGTCTTCTGTCATATCATTTTAATAGTTTACATTATTATAAACTGCGTAAAGGTAAATAATTATGTATGTTAAGCCCCTTTCACACAGATAACACCGCATCTGAGCCGCCTCTGATGCGGTGACAGGTTTCCTTTCCCACAGAATTTGTAATGCGGCATTCGAGCCGTCTTCACCTTTCACACACAGTAGAACTCAGCTCCCGTGAATGAATTGTTTACGTTCCGTTACCATAGTAACACACTTGATGCAGGCCCAAAGCTATTTCGCATTTTTTATGCCATTAGTTTTCGCGTTCTCAATGCATTTACAGTGTAACTATCTGCTATGTCTGTGTGCGCTACAAAGCGCTTCTTTGTGGGTGTAGGTATTTCCTCTGTATGCCATTTTTTTCTGTTGAGAGATAGGTGCACGTGAATGCAGATCTGTAACGTAATTTGAACAACGCCCTTTTTTCTTCTGTGTGAAAGGGGTATTACATAGACTGGTCAAAACAGAGTTTTGCACTGTCAATTAGTACCCAAAGTCAAAGCAATAAAGCCAGAAACTAGACCAGAAACAAAACACAGACACTGGGCCTCGTTTATGAAACATGCGTACAATCATATTTCAGCATAAACTCTGCATATGAATGTGTCTACCAACATCTTGGCAGTCATCGTTTAAGAATACAACCAGGAACATTTCTGAACTGTTTCTCACTCATGGTTCCAGCCCAACCTTTCCAGCCAGGGACCTACCACACTCCAGCCCGGGTCCTACCACTCTCCACCCAGGACCTACTGCTCTACACCCAGGACCTACCACACTACACCCGGGACCTACTGCTCTACACCAGGGACCTACCACACTCCAGCCCGGGTCCTACCACTCTCCACCCCAGACCTACCACTCTACATCCGCTCCACCCCAGACCTACCACTCTACATCCGGCTCCTACCACTCTCCACCCCAGACCTACCACACTCCACCCGGGACCTACCACACTCCACCAGGGACCTACCACACTCTGTTCGGGACCTACCACTCTCTGCCCGGGACCTACCACTCTCCACCCAAGACCTACTGCTCTACACCCAGGACCTACCACACTACACCCAGGACATACTGCTCTACACCAGGGACCTACCACACTCCACCCGGGACCTACCACTCTCCACCCCAGACCTACCACTCTACATCCGGGTCCTACCACTCTCCACCCCAGACCTACCACACTACACCCAGGACCTACCGCACTCCACCCGGGACCTACCACACTCCACCCCAGACCTACCACTCTCCACCCGGGGCCTACCACTCTCCACCCCAGACCTACCACTCTCCACCCGGGACCTACCACTCTCAACCCCAGACCTACAACACTCCACCCCAGACCTACCACTCTCTGTTTGGGACCTACTGCTCTTCACCCCAGACCTACCACACTCTGCCCAGGACCTACCACACTCCACTCCAGACCTACCACTCTCTACCCCAGACCTAACACACTCTGTCCGGGACCTACCACTCTCCACCCGGGACCTACCACTCTCCACCCCAGACCTACCACTCTCCACCCCAGACCTACCACACTACACCCAGGACCTACCACACTCCACCCGGGACCTACCACTCTCCACCCCAGACCTACCACTCTCTGTTCGGGACCTACCACTCTCCACCCGGGACCTACCACTCTCCACCCGGGACCTACCACACTCCGTCTCTGCCCCTGCAGCTGCGGTGCTCCAGGTCGATGTTCTGGGGATTGATGGCCACCTCCCGCTGCACCTGGACAATCGGACGGGATCTGGAGGGGGGCACAATTAGGGTTTCGGGGGAACAGAAATGAGGCGCAAAACTCAAACATGAAAGTGACGTCACCCCTGGAGAAGCAACTGCACTGTGATTCGTTCCCTCAGCTTGGGCCCGGGGGCTTTAGCGCAGTGGGCTAATCGTATCTCTTACCGTGCGGAACGGCCATCAAAGGTCAAACCCTGCTGGGAAACTACCAATCTGTCACCTAAAAACAGAGCTTCCCAAATTTCCTGTGACAATGTGACCTGCCCCTGAATAGACTGGCAGGATTTCAAATATATGTGCTAAACATATATATTTGGATGTATGTATTTCATACGCAGTGAGGACTGCTCCACTCTTTTTAGTATGATGTGTATCTCTATGCCATCTACCATGCGACTGACACTATTGTAGTTATTTAGTTATTTGGAAGGTATTTTTTTATTTTGAACCATACGTTTTTGACTATTTTTAGTGTTTGAAATTTAGCCTGACATATGCTTGAATATAGAATTAACACTGTAACTAGTGAAGTGCATATACATGTTTCATCTGTTTGTCCAATGTCAATGGGAGCACTTGTAACACGTTTTCTAATGAATTTATTTAATGTTTTTCACCTCGTCTGTCTATCGTGTGACACATCAGAGTGTCCACGGCTGTAGCCAAGCCCTTCACAGATCGTTCCGGAAGCTGGACCCCTGGAGCAGAGCTCACCTGTACAGAGCTACCTGATCGTTCAGGGAGCCCACGGCCACGTCCGGGTACGAGTTCCCGTCCATGTCCACGCCCCCGGAGATGGAGTAGCCGAATCCGGTCATTCCCATGCTCTCTCCGTCCAGCACCTGCACGACAAACAGAGATTCACAGGAGAACATTTCAGAATATGAGTCTGCCAGAGTCTGATGCCGTAGCGTGTCTTCATTCTTGGTTATTCAAGACTATTTGTTCTTCTGGGTGATTTTATATCTGACCTGTCCTGTTTTAACATTGTGTTTACAGGACATATATTTATATTATAAGATGCTGTATATGGGGGTGGCAGTGTAGTATAATGGTTAAGGGGTTGGTCCTAAAGGTCACAGGTTTCATTCCCCAGTAGGACACTGCTGTTGTAATGTAATGGAAGATCTAATCGCATACAGTTGCTGTCTCCTGTTATAGACTCTCAGTGCATTTTTATCGCTGCCTGAGCTGTACTGTGTGTAAACGCCTGCATTCCGGGTCCCGAAGGTTTATCCCACCCACAGATTTCCAAATGAAATCTTACTGCATGAACTGAGCAGTCTGTTTAAAAAGTTGAATAAGTCATCATAGTTCAGATCGAAAAGGTGATTATCAAAAATAGCCGTGATTAGGCTGTCCTTAAATGGTTCAAGGCAACCCCGAAGCATATGAGGAAACAGAATTGTGTCGTTTCGTTATGTAGACAAATACACTGCACTTTCGCCTTCCGTACCTGGGCAGGCTTGCTGTCGATACCCGAATGGGATCCGTGAAAGATGAAGACCTTGCCATCACCATCAAAAGGGGATCCCACTGCGAGATCTGAGCACAAACACACAGGAGCGTAAGGAACAGTGGGGCCCCACCTTTTTTCAGGAAGGCAGTGTGATATACTGGAGTTAAACCTGCAGACACAGCTCCCTCTCCAGGACTGGAGTTAAACCTGCAGACATTGCAACCCTCCAGGACTGGAGTTAAACCTGCAGACACAGCTCCCTCTCCAGGACTGGAGTTAAACCTGCTGACGCAGCTCCCCCTGCAGGTCTGGAGTTAAACCTGCAAAAACTGCTCCCCCTCCAGGACTGGAGGCTAATACCCCTGATTTAAGCAGACCCTTTAACTGCAGACAGGCACGCAGCCCTGGGCCAAAGCGCACCTTCATAGCCGTCCTGATTCAGGTCCCCCAGGCTGGTGACGGTCAGGCCAAACATGGAGTCAGGGGCTCCATTCAGCCGGATGGGCTTCGCCATGTCCCAGAGACCGAACGGGTTCAGGTACACGTACACCGCCCCCCCGATCTCCGCCTTGCGGTCAAAGAAGTTGGGAGCTCCGACGACCAGATCTGTCCATCTGAATGAGAGAACAGAAGGGAGATAAAGCAAGAGAAGAACAAAAGAAAATGGCGCCCATGTTGATGTCACAGCCTCTAGACTACATCTTTCAGGAATCGATGGCAATAGAGAAGATGGGAGAGCTAACAATTAAAACTGCAGCTCAAATAGAGGCAGAACATACATGTGGAATGTTGTTTGTTCTCATATGGAACATATACCTTTTAGTCAGTGGCTCCCAAACTGCTGATGTGGGTGGGGATGAGATGGGCCAACAATAAATAAAATATATACTTTGCATATATTGCATGCAGTATATGTGAAGACACTTTTACAGTTATATTCACAGCTATAAAATTCATAGGTGTGGTTTTTATGTGAATAAGCAGGTGTGTTGACTCATTTAAGAGAAAATTGCAGTAAATACCACTTTATCTGCACATATACACATGCAGTTATGTGAGAGGGAATTTAACCCTCATCGACTTCTAGCAGTGGAGAAATGATGTGACTCATAACACAGAAATGTTATCAGAATCATTGCGCCCCAGGCCAGGCCTCATTAAGTGTGCGGCTTGCTCCGCTCCGCGCGGGAAGTGGGGTCCTACGCGCAGGCGGGAAGGGGGGACTCACCCGTCGTTGTTGAGGTCGGCGGTGGCGACGGAGTAGCCGAAGGAGGAGGCCAGCTCCTCCCCCCACAGGATGTGCTGGGGGACCAGGCGGTACACGTTGTCCTTCCGCAGCAGCACCACCGCGCCCCTGTGGTTGGCCCGCGGCGCCCCCGCCACGAACGTCAGCTCCGCCCGGCTCATCACCGCCATGGCGGAGTCCACCGAGAACCCTGCGTCGGGAGGGGGCAGAGGGGCGTGGTCACGGACCCGGGGCCGGAGAGAGGGCGGAGTCTCACTGCCCCTCACATACCACCGCTGTGAGCTTCTGAGCGCGTTAACGCGGAGATTAGCTTCTGAGCGCACTCGCGCGGACATTAGCTTCTGAGCGCGCTCGCGCGGACATTAGCTTCTGAGCGCACTCGCGCGGACATTAGCTTCTGAGCGCGCTCGCGTGGACATTAGCTTCTGAGCGCGCTCGCGCGGACATTAGCTTCTGAGCGCGCTCGTGCGGACATTAGCTTCTGAGCGCGCTCGCGCGGACATTAGCTTCTGAGCCCGCTAACGCAGAGATTAGCTTCTGAGCGCACTCACACTCACGTGGAGATTAGCTACTGAGCGCGCTCACACTCACGTGGAGATTAGCTTCTGAGCGTGCTCACACTCGTGTGGAGATTAGCTTCTGAGCGTGCTCACACTCACGTGGACATTAGCTACTGAACACGCTCACACTCACGTGGAGATTAGCTTCTGAACACGCTCACACTCACGTGGAGATTAGCTTCTGAGCGCGCTCACGCAGAGATTAGCTTCTGAGCGCGCTCACGCGGAGATTAGCTTCTGAGCGCGCTCACACTCACGCGGAGATTAGTTTATAAGCGCGCTCTTGCTCACACGTAAATTAGCTTCTGAGCGTACATATTAACATAGAGAAGACTGCAATGAGCACTGTTTCAAACGTGGATGGCAGTGTAGCATAATGGGTAGCACACAGGTTTGATTCCCAGGTAGGACACTGCTGTTGTACTCTTGAGCAAGGCACTTAGCTTGTATTGCTTCAGTGTATATCCAGCTGTATAAATGGGCACTATGTAAAACAGAATAAAAGTTGTGTAAGTCGCTCTGGATAAGAGTGTCTGCTAAATGTCAGTAATGTGAATGCATGTATTTCATATGTAATTCCTGATGCTCTCCAGCTTTTTATACAGTCTCTACCTCTGCAAAGAAATCTATGGCCCTGCCATTTGGTATGAAGATTAATTTATTTATGAGGTTTTTTGTAAAAAGAAAGAAATATTGTGCACTGCTTGCTGTGACTCGTGTTGGAGAGAATATGTTGACTGATCTTACAAATGTTTCATTTTGTTTCAGATAATTTTCTGTAAATAAAATCTCTAAAGTGAAGTTTTACACCGATTACAAAATTTAGCAATGTGTTGAGCCATTATCAGCACTGAAATGCACTGAAATTTCTCAGGAAAAGAATTTGGAGGCATGCAGGTCTAATTGCTAAGAATTAGCAACATTTTTGCTACCTTATATATTCATTCTGAATGACAGAGAAATCACCATAAAGATACTCTTAAAACACATGGTTACCTTCTATGACAGTTGGCCAATTGCAATTCAAATGAAAAAACACTAGATGGCAATGCATCATACAAAGTCTTTCCCCTGAATAGACCTTAAACCAGGGCTGTCCATCCCTGTTCCTGGAGATCTACCATCCTGTAGGTTTCCACCCCAACCTTAGCAAAGCACAACTCATTCAACAGCTAGAGATCTGATTGAGCTGCTAATCAGTAGAATCAGGTGTGCCATATTAGCGTTGAAATGAGAGCCTAGAGGATGGCAGATCTCCAGGGACAGAGTTGGCTAGCCCTACCTTAAACCCTCATAACTGAATGCGCTGTTCAGGTCGAGGTTTGGCTAAGCTCACACTTTAAAGCACAGTTAGCTTTTATATCGCTGGATATTTGCTGGGGTATCTTACTCTTGGGCACAACAGCAATTCCTCACCAAGGAATTAAACTTCAGCTTTATGGAGTTAAAGGCCTGAGGTTTTTTTTTATTTTTTTAACTGCTGTTCCCACTGCAGTTAAATCAGTCCAAGGTCACTCTGATCCATACAGTATGTGCTATTGCTAGGGCTGGGTCTGTTCTCTTCACTTCAGCCAGTTCAGGAAATGGATGGATACATGACCATCATGTTCTTCTGGGGGCAAATGTAATTAATTACTAAGCGGAACTGGCTCCAGCCCTGGGATTTCACCAGTCGCCTGTGTGGATTGTGTGTGTGTGGGTGTGACCATTGGCATGTGGGCGGGGTTGTGTAAAAATGGGCGGAGCTGCAGGTGATGGAATGCTGGGGTGCATGTGTGATTTTCTGTGGCCGCATTCCAGCTAGCTGTGGGAATAATGCATTTTATTAGTGAGTTTTTTTGGGGGGTGGGGGCAGTGAGAGAGAAAAAAAACAGGCAAATTACAGAACATTCAACAGTGATATTACCGAACATGCATATGGGGGGTGATGATGGGGGGGGCTTTAAGGTCAACATGCTGAAGCCGCTTACAGACAACCAGCCAGACAGACAGACAGACAGACGGAAGGATAGACAATCACTGAGTGATCCCAGGGTGGCAGTAATGGAATGCAAGACATTCTCCAAAAGTATAAAACTTGAGTAAAACCTTCCACAAGTGAATCTGAACCATGTTCATGCAAAGCAGTTATACTCTGGATTGCATGTCTGTTTAATAGGTTATATTTGGCTAATGTTGAAGTAATTGTTCTGCTGTTTATTTGTTTTAACATGAGAATATATCTAAAACAAAAAATAAATAAAAAATAAGCCTACTTGAACCCATAAAACCGATTGAAAGAAAGATTTAACTGTTTGCATACACAGTACACCCAGACACAAATAGTGCTGTATATGTGCACTATATACTGTGTATATGCACTACTGCCTTAGGATAGGAAATGGAACTTCTAATTGCTTCGAACCCCACTGTGCACTGTCTAATCCCTTTATTCTGACTGGTAGCTTAAATCTCTTCATACACTAATTACTCCCAGTTATGTTAACACTACACAGCTATTCTTACTGGCAGTAGAAGAAAAAAAACATGAAAAGACAGAAAAAATAATTATATTTAATAAAGTGTATGTTTTACCTACAGTGTAAATTAAGCAGTAAATTAAGTTCTTTCGTTCAGCATTAGTGAAGGTCTGATGGCTGTGGCAACTGCAGCAGAATGGAGCTGTTTTCTCATATTTACTGTTTAAGGGATCACTGGTTTTGAATTTTATGGCTGCAGGATAAACCTGTAAGCCGGATAAAACTAGAGCGATTCTGGGAGCCGTTTTCTATAAACTACCGCTGAAGTCAAGAGATTTGACCATCTGGTCCTAATTTGCAAATGAATGCCCTTTAGTAGTTTAGTTGTTAGAAATTACAACATGAATATTAGATTCTGCACTGCTCATAAAACCATTTTCAGGCTCTTACTGTTTAAGTGTTACAACTATTGTGCATTTCTGGTTTCCTTCAGTGAAACAATAACGCTGCATTACCCAACTCAGTAAACTGCGATTTATGACTACTGCTTTCCTTGCACTTAATGGAGGCAGTTTAACCCCTGTTCCACTTCATTGTGTGGAGTGCAGGCTTTTCGAAGCCTGACTCCCTACAGTGGGGCTGGGTTACCCCCCCTTCCACAACCTTAAGAGCAACGAGCCGTTAATCATCCTTAATTAAATGCTCGTAGACTTTTACTGTATTGAGGGATTCTTTACGTGATTAAGTCACATTATGTCAGAAGTAGCTGAGCATGCCATGATGAATATCCTCGGACTGTTAGCCTGTCAGGCAAACTAATGTTTTCATTTCCTGTAATTTTCTAGATGACACAATTCCTTTTGAAAGGAGTTGCCTTTTAATTCACTGAACTCTTCAGAGTCACAGGGAAAGTTAGTTCAGTCCTAATTGCTGAATGTGTGGACATAATTGAACAAATGAAATACACCACACGTGCATTGTGTTCAGGATTTTTTTCTGAAAATTAATCTTAAAAAAATTCTGAAAGATCTGAATGACCTGTTACACATACCAGTGCATACAGCGGTCCCCTAGTACTGGGTTTGATAACCTCTGATCTAATCAGTACTATAAGTTAAATTTTACTTTCTTTTTTTGAAATCGCTTAATGGAATGATGCTTATAATAGGGCTGAAACTACGATCACATCCGTCCTGGAGAAGATCATGTTTCTCCCACATAAAACATTTATTAAATCAGGGGGTTCTTTTCTCTTTGTGCTGTTTAAGTTCCAAAACTTTCCTGTAGGACCTATTGATATCACAGGTGTAAAATTTCTGTAGCTGCAGGTTTAACTCCAGTACTGGAGAGCCGCAGTGTCTGCAGGTTTAACTCCAGGCCTGGAGGGCCGCAGTGTCTGCAGGTTTAACTCCAGTACTGGAGAGCCGCAGAGTCTGCAGGTTTAACTCCAGTACTGGAGAGCCGCAGTGTCTGCAGGTTTAACTCCAGTCCTGGAGGGCCGCAGCGTCTGCTGGTTTAACTCCAGTCCTGGAGGGCCGCAGCGTCTGCTGGTTTAACTCCAGTCCTGGAGGGCCGCAGCGTCTGCAGGTTTAACTCCAGTCCTGGAGGGCCGCAGTGTCTGCAGGTTTAACTCCAGTCCTGGAGAGCCGCAGTGTCTGCAGGTTTAACTCCAGTCCTGGAGGGCCGCAGTGCCTGCAGGTTTAACTCCAGTCCTGGAGGGCCGCAGTGCCTGCAGGTTTCAGTCCAGTCATGGAGGGCCGCAGTGTCTGCAGGTTTAACTCCAGTCCTGGAGGGCCGCAGTGTCTGCAGGTTTTCATGGTTTATTTTTTGATTGTGATTTTTGGAAACAATGTGTGGTGTTCAGTAACCAAAGAGCCAAAACACAGTAAAAACCCACAGAAAGTACAGCAATCCTGAAGTTTGATACCCTTGATTTATATCATAACTATAAATGCATTACTTCAACTGAAAAAAACACCTTAGTGATGATGATGAGCTTAGATGGCATTGCTCTGTATTTCAGCGTGACCCGATGATGTCATACCACACAGTCTGTGCATCATACAGGCATGCGTGTGCTAGTCATGTGACTGAGGGGTTTATTAGGGGCATGCCAGCTAGTGGTGGCTGTGAGGTTGTGATGTTGAAAAGCTGGGTGGGTGGAGGAGAGAGAGTCAACAATCTGCATAGAGAGAATTCAAAGCAAAGCAAAAACCACTGTCCAACAAACTGAAAGGTTATTGGTTGTCATACAACAGACAGGAAGGTTATTGGTTATTATATAGCAGACTGAAAGGTTATTGGTTAATATAAGAGAGTTTATACTGAAGATACTGCGACCTCTATGACTTAAGGCAAAGGAAGTTGAGTTCACCCCGCATTTAAAGTTCACAGATTTAAGAAGCTAATTATTCACGGTAATAAAAAAGATTTATTCCTCTAATAATATATAAACCTAAATCACTCCGGACTAATGCAGCAATGCAGAGCCCTAGTTATGGCTTCCCTAAGGGGCCTGACCGTACCCTCCCTCCTCTCTCATATTGAGGGGCCTGAGCGTACCCTCCCTCCTCTCTCATATTGAGGGGCCTGACCGTACCCTCCCTCCTCTCTCATATTAAGGGGTCTGACCGTACCCTCCCTCCTCTCTCATATTGAGGGGTCTGACCGTACCCTCCCTCCTCTCTCATATTAAGGGGCCTGACCGCACCCTCCCTCCTCTCTCATATTAAGGGGTCTGACCGTACCCTCCCTCCTCTCTCATATTAAGGGGCCTGACCGTACCCTCCCTCCTCTCTCATATTAAGGGTCCTGACCGCACCCTCCCTCCTCTCTCATATTAAGGGCCTGATCGTACTGTCTCTCCGCTCTCATATTAAGGGGTCTGATCGTACCCTCCCTCCTCTCTCATATTAAGGGGCCTGGCCGTACCCTCCCTCCTCTCTCATATTAAGGGGTCTGACCGTACCCTCCCTCCTCTCTCATATTAAGGGGTCTGACCGTACCCTCCCTCCTCTCTCATATTAAGGGGTCTGACCGTACCCTCCCTCCTCTCTCATATTAAGGGGTCTGATCGTACCCTCCCTCCTCTCTCATATTAAGGGGCCTGACCATACCCTCCCTCCTCTCTCATATTAAGGGGCCTGATCGCACCCTCCCTCCTCTCTCATATTAAGGGTCAGATGCATTCATCAGGAGTTTTACCACAGATTCTATTAACTCACAACAGCTTCTGAAACTTCAAAGTACAGTACTCAGGCAAAAGACATTCAACAATGGCCGCTCCCCAGGAACTATTGGTATCAACCAGAACCTTGTGTAGGTGGGAAGCCAACAGGACAGAAGGAACCCAGAAGCTGAGCATCTGGGGCTCTATAGAATCTGTGGTTTTTACCACGTGCTCCACCCTCCCAGGCATTAGCAGGCAGCTACGTTAGTCCAGTCCTTACAAACCACCACCAAGGAACACCGGACAGCCATACGGATGTAACACAGACATGCAGACGCTATTCTGGCAGAACCGACACCAACACAGACTACTGCTCCACTACTGACAGCAGCACAGACGCCTACTTCCAGACAGCCAGAGAGACAGGCCACTCAGCACCACTACATCACCAAACCACTGTCCTCAGCTTCTCTGGGGTCCCGTACCAATGAGAAGTACATTTCCAGCACTGGCACACTCCTTATAACCAAACTCATATCGTCCTAAGACCCAGCTATGCAGTGCTGTCCCTACAGGAATTGCCTCCACTGAGTTCACTGTGAAATCACATCTAACAGTGTTAAATAAACTCTATTAGTGTTAAATAAACTCTAGCAGTGTATATATTCACCCAAAAGGGGAATGAACTTGATTAGACCTGTGGGGCATCAGTACACGTTTTGCTGTGTGATGGGCAGTGGTGCTGATATGTGTCTCTCTGTCATGGAGTAGTCCTCCTAAAGTTCTACACAAGTTCTACACAAACCCGACACAGCCTCGCAGACCCAACCTAGAGTAAGCGCAGGGGGGGGGGAGTTTGATGAGGGGGCGGGGGGGTTAATCTAACACTACAAAAAGGGAGATATCCCCGGTCAAACAACGCTTTCTTACGCCTACAAACCTAAGTAGCTATTCTGAGCTACGTCCTCAAAGATGGTGGGGCGGGCGGAGGGCTCCAGAGTTTTGTACACAAGCGCGTCCTCCACCGGGCTCGCCATGAACAAGAGCCCTGGGGGGCCCCACAGACGGAGGGAGAGAGGAGGGGTGTGGGGGGGAGGGAGTGAGGGAGGGACAGACAGAGAGAGAGAGAGAGAGAGAGAGAAGGGATGTGCAGGTGAGAAGAACGGTGCTGTTTTGTGACTTCAAGCCGCCATCGCAGTGCTCGCTACCAGGGAACCTTTTCAGAGGGACGAGAAGCAGGACGCCGGACGAAGGACCCAAAAACAGCACCTGCGGGGAACGCCAAACCCTGCGTGGGGGTGGGGGGGCAGCTTGACCTTCAAGATTATGATTCTCGCTGTACCTCCAAGCCAGTGTGGCCATTTGCCTTTAAAAGGGAAAAGCTGAAATGCTCCACCCGGCTACATGAGAAATCTGCATTAGCGTGAGAAGCAGAGGGGGAATGAAGAGCCGTTAGCGCATTAGCGCTGGGCAGCGTGGAAAGAGAGGAGTTGGGCCAGGCAAAAGCACTGTGGGGCTGCAGCTAAACCCCAGATGTTTTGGGCAGCGGTGCGATTTGGGGCCGGTCCGCGCCACTTCTCGGCTCTCCCCCAGCCCCCTCTCTGGCATGGGGCAGCAGGGCGCTGGGCAGGCCGTACCCAGGTAGCTGTGGTAGGGCACTGGGATCAGCTGGGCATTCTGCTCTTTCTCGTCCGCCACCTCATAGGGCCCGTCGTCATAGAAACCCAGATCCAGCAGTGACTGGTTAAGGAGCTGCACGCGCAGCTCTCCTGGAATGAACAAAAGTGAGAGGCACAGCAACACACACACACACTCACACACACTCACACACACACACACACACACTCACACACACACACACACACTCACACTCACACAGACACACACACACACACTCACACACACACACACACACACTCACACACACATAGACACACATGCACACTCACACACACATAGACACACACACACTCACACACATGCACACAAACACACACACGCATGCACACACGTGCACACACAAACGCACACACGCACACACACACACTTACAGACACACACACGCACACACACAAATGCCAATCCGCTTTCACAAATTCACATAAACACAAGAACAGTCACAGAAACATAATACACACACATGATTCATAATGGGACAGTGGCGTAAACACACACATAGTCTATGCACAAGGACACTGATACTCACCAGCAGGAAGCTCTGTTTTAAACATAACTTTCACTGACCCCTGAGTTCAGCCTCACACACACACACACACACACACACACAGTATGCACATACACTCACCAGCAGGAAACAGTGTTTAAATATATTTTTATAACACCCACATAAGCCTCTTCATCCTCTCAACATTCATCTCACATGAATCAACTGTGACTTTACAGCGGCACTTTTGTCGGAACCTGCATAAGCTTTCTGTATCCTTTCAATCTGAATAAACCTGTACAAGATATTACCTTTAAGAAAATATCCCTGATGGAAATTCAGAATTGATTTCCTTTCACAATCGTTGTGATGAAATGCTTTGTTGGAAACTCCTCCAGCCACTTAATTTAGTTTAATTGATATTTTAGTCAGTAAATCAGCTGCATGACTTAGTTTACATTTTTCTCACAAGCCTGTGCTTGACATCACCATTAATCACTTTGCTACAGTTTCATTCCATGATTGTATATTATTTAGGTCAATGACCTCTGCAGGAATGGTCATACTGCTAATGATGTTAGTTCGCTAATAATATGAAAATTCATCTGAATTTTCAGGTCAAATTTATTTTAGTTATTATTTTAATATTATGCAAGCATTATGAATAAATATCAGAACATTTTTGTTGACAGTAATCAGCAGAAATAGCTGCCAGTGCAATCAAAAACAGCTGTAAAACTTCTTGATCTTTACCCAAATCTTAACCAAATATGTATTTTAAACACGGGCAAAATTTTAATCCCTGAGAATTTTCACCATGTTATACACCAAAATGTACAATCAAATTAAAAAAGAATGTTGGCGAAAACAATAGTTCCTTTCAAAACTGTCAGTAACCTGTTAGAATTGTATTGTAAGGTATTGTAACAGTGACATTTTTACAAATAATTATTTGACTCAGGTTGTTAGACTTCTGTAAAAAAGTATCCAAATAAATGTAACATTTTATAATATTTTATCAGATGTTACTGTCTGTAAATGTACAGGTTCACACCCAGGTCCAGTGTGTATTGCTCAGCTATTGGCCGTTTGAACATTGTCAGAGACCTGCGGGGTGTGAAGGGTTAATCGCAGTATCTGCCCCCTGGTGGTGGCACACAGCCCCCGTTCTTCGGTCCTTACCCTTCCAGTTGTAGGTGCCAGGGGCGCCGAACAGGATGAAGTTGTTGTCGGGGGTGAAGCTGGCGGCCATGCCCTGCTGGCAGAAGCCGAACTGCTCGTGCCCCTGCGGCCTGCCCTCGCAGAACTTCCACTCGCCCCCGTCCAGGTCGTCCCGCTCCGTCAGGTCCTCGCTCAGCACGTAGCAGCGCCCGATTGGGTCGCGCGTCTCCGACGGCTGGTGGACGCGCTGCCGGATCTCGTACAGGTGGGCGCACGTCTGCGGGAGACCGGGAGACGCTACTGAGCACCGAGCCGCCGTGCTAACCTGAGACGCTACTGAGCACCGAGCTGCCGTGCTAACCTGAGACGCTACTGAGCACCGAGCTGCCGTGCTAACCTGAGACGCTACTGAGCACAGAGCCGCCGTGCTAACCTGAGACCGGGAGACCCTACTGACTGCAGTATTCTGATATATCAGCAGCAGTATCATGACTCTAGCTGCAGTATTCTGATATATCAGCAGCAGTATCATGACTCTAGCTGCAGTATTCTGATATATCAGCAGCAGTATCATGACTCTAGCTGCAGTATTCTGATATATCAGCAGCAGTATCATGACTCTAGCTGCAGTATTCTGATATATCAGCAGCAGTATCATGACTCTAGCTGCAGTATTCTGATATACAGCAGCAGTATCATGACTCTAGCTGCAGTATTCTGATATATCAGCAGCAGTATCATGACTCTAGCTGCAGTATTCTGATATATCAGCAGCAGTATCATGACTCTAGCTGCAGTATTCTGATATATCAGCAGCAGTATCATGACTCTAGCTGCAGTATTCAGATATATCAGCAGCAGTATCATGACTCTAGCTGCAGTATTCTGATATATCAGCAGCAGTATCATGACTCTAGCTGCAGTATTCTGATATATCAGCAGCAGTATCATGACTCTAGCTGCAGTATTCTGATATATCAGCAGCAGTATCATGACTCTAGCTGCAGTATTCTGATATACCTGCAGCCGTGTCAGGATTCTAGCTACAGTTTTCTGACGTATGTGCAGCAGTATCAGGATTCTAACTGCAGCATTCTGATATACTTGCAGCTGTATAACTATTCTGGATGGAAGTCCTGCTTAATCAGACAGGGAAGGCAGAGAGGGTCACAGAGAGAGATGGGCCCACAGTACAGGGGTTTTGTATCTGAGTCCCTAAGTGATGTATTTTCTGTGTATGTTTTTTAAGGTGTGCCTCAAATGAGAAGATTGTATAGAATCAATTACTTCTCTCAGGTTTTTGGAAACAGAAGCTGGGAAGCTTAGTTCTTTGCCCAATAAAGCAATAGAGCAAAAGGGTCCATTTACTTCAGCTTACTATTTGAACCAATCATGTTTGGTCTGTTTATGCTACAGGTCCCCTTTGTAAAGTAGAGCTGTGTCCAGTTGTTGACACCACTTCAAACTTGTCAACTGACAAATGGCAGCAGTGGTTTGTCCTCACACATATTTGTGTGTCATCAGCATAAGAGTGGTAGTCTAACCCAAAGTTACAGATGCTTGATCCGAGGGGGGTGGGGGGGGGGGGGGGGGTGGGATCATGTAGAAACAAATTCAAAGCGGCCCAAGGTCAGAGACCTGTGCCACACCCTGTGTTACTGAGATTTACAGTTACCAAGGATGACAAACTCCTCTCTATCTGTGAGATAAGACCTTAACTGCCGTAATACATTGCCTGAAAACCCAAAGGACAGCTTCCGTTCTACTGAGGGGGATGTTGTGGTTGTCAGTATCTGATGCACTGCTCGTGTGCAGTAATAGGATGATGTGTACGAACCCAGCATTAGCGGCACTCTTTAGATCATGTGTCACACTCTCCGGAGTGGCCTCGGTGCTGTGATTAAACTGAAAGGGCTCAGGCAAGCCATTAGAGAACAGACAGTTCTGATTATATTTACGGTGTGCATCACACAGGCACTGATCAAGGGCCAGAGCTGAAGTCTCCTACTTTCTGTTACCTGCACCAGACGGACCTTGAATATAAGCCTCAGGTCCCTGACGCTTGTTGGACTGAAATAATACGGATACATTCCAGAATGCAGGTGAGGCAGGACGAGGACACACTCACCACAACTTTCCCTCCAATTCCCTGGCTCTTTACGGTCACCCCGAGCCACTGGTTGTCTTTGCTCTCTCGGTCAGTCTTTACTGTGGACAAAAGGACGGAATTTCAGCATCCAGCAACCAGTTCATTGCTGTGAAAATCACATTCTGTCCACATTCGGTATTTCCTCTCAAATGCTCTGTTATTCTGTTTTGATGGTCAGCTGTGCACTCTTTTATGATGCTCAGCTGTGCAATGTGTTGTGTGTCTTAAGATGCACAGCTGTGAATTCCATTAAGAAGCTCAGCTGTGCTCTGTGTTATGTTCTATGGTACGCAGGTGTGTCCTGTGTAATAAAGATCAGCTGTCCTGTATATCGGTATTATGAAACTCAGCTGTGTTCTGTGTTATATATCATGAAACTCAGCTGTGTTCTGTGTTATATATTATTATCTGGGCTGTGTTCTGTGTTATGATGCTCAGCTATGTTTTGTATTATAAAGCTCAGCACCATACTGTTATGATGCTCAGCTGTGATTGGTCCCTCACCGTCACCATCAATGTCAACCCGCTCACAGTCGTGCTCCTCAGCGCTGATTGGACAGCGGTACAGAGCCCCTGGACGAGTGAACCTCTGGGCCTTCCGCCCACGCGCTTGGGGCGCCCCCACCAGGATCCTGCAGGGAGAACACATACATGCACACACACATTTATTTATTTTATCCAAACGGATCAGCTCAACTTCCATCCTGAGATACTGAGATCTGCTTTTAATTTTTTCCAGTGGCATATGCTGACTCTGGCTGACCTCAGCTACACCCGTCGGGTTTAAAATGAAGCTTTAAACCAGGAACACCAACATGCTCTCCACCTAATTCTAATGCTACTCTGAGCCTCTCTGACAGACCCAGAGCAGCATTAGCGCTGGCTAGCGCTCTCCACCTGAGCCTCTCTGACAGACCCAGAGCAGCATCGCTGGCTAGTGCTCTCCACCTGAGCCTCTCTGACAGACCCAGAGCAGCATTAGCGCTGGCTAGTGCTCTCCACCTGAGCCTCTCTGACAGACCCAGAGCAGCATCGCTGGCTAGTGCTCTCCACCTGAGCAGCATTAGCGCTGGCTAGCGCTCTCCACCTGAGCAGCATTAGCGCTGGCTAGCGCTCTCCACCTGAGCAGCATTAGCGCTGGCTAGCGCTCTCCACTTGAGCTTGACAGACCTAGAGCAGCATTAGCATTAGCGCTGGCTAGTGCTCTCCACCTGAGCCTCTCTGACAGACGCACAGCAGGTCTATGTTCAGGGCAATGGTAGCTGATATTTTGGGTCCTGTCATTGGGCTCAGCCTTATTTGGGCCGGCTGGTCAAAGGGTCTATTTAAAAGCAGATCGCTGAGCCACATTCCAACCCTGCCATTCACAGAGCAGCGAGGGGGGGGGGGGGGGTGGAGTGGAGATAGCGGGAGAGAGGCAAAGGATGGAAAGAAACAGAGAGGGCAGCAGAGGAGAAAAGGAGAGAGGGAAAACAAGTGTGAGGGGAGAGATGTAAAAACTGCTTAAATTAGCGCCTCCACGTCTCCTATCGCCACCCCTGCTATAAATATTGGAGGGCTGGCGGGGTGAAAGAGGCCAGATGAGCAGAGCTGACAAATGAGGGTGGGGGGGGGGTAGTGGTGGGAGGGGGGGTCTTAAGAGTGTCCTGGAATTAATCCACCACACCCCCCCAGGACGTAGGCTGTACGTCATCGCGTTCCGACAGAGCACAAACCCCCCCCGCCAAGCCCTGTCCCCTCACAGACACACCAACAGCAGCTGCTGTGAGCTTATATTGTCTCCACCCCTCTGCCAACCAGGCCTGGAGTCAATAATTTAATGGAGGGGGGGGTGGCAGGAGACAGAACAGCTGTGCCCCCCACCCCTCCCCCATCCTTACCCCTCAATCCCACTGTTACTCCAGCCCCCCCCCCCGCTGCTCCTCCACCACCCAGGGACTTGGCTCACACTACGGCTGCCCCTCTTCTTACTCACCAGGCTGCTCCCTCATCCTGTTCTCCGTCTGACTGCGTCTACGAGCCACAGCATTACAGCCTCACTTTATGACTGTAGCTGCCGTAATGTGTGTAGTGATCATTTTAAATCAGCTTCTCTGCATTTTATGCTTCTGTAAAGTTAGTTTAATAAATCATGACAGTGTCATACGTCATATGCTGTCATGACTGGTTAAGACAGATCATGCTTGTGACCACGTTATGTAGGCTTTATAGCACACAGTTGAACAAAAGTGAACTAATGCAGTCACTCTGCACAGACTATTAAAACATACGGCGTTACGTTGAATTGTACACACGGTGTTATTATGAGGGACAACATTAGCCATGCAGTGTCAGCTGTCATATAATTCTATTAATGAGGTGGGGCTATATTCTCCAGCATGGCGCAGTGATTATAAAATGAGCCAGGAACAGCCCATTAAAGAGGGGCGAGCTGCATGTGAAGCTGTTACGCAGGGGCTCACTTTGGCTTATGTTTACGCGTGACCCCCATATGTGTGCGCAGCGGGACAGGTGTGAGCGTGTGTGTGAGCGCGTGTGTGTGGGGGGTCTGGTATTTAACGCAGCAAAGTGGGAGCGATGCTGGTGGGCAGACATTTGTAAAAAAGCAACGCAGCCAAAACATTCAGCCGAAGGATTCTGACAAATGTCTAATAGGAGGAGACACTCACGCACTACGGGGGCAAAGTAATTCAGTGACTTTGGCTCTGAGCTAAGTACTTAAGCTGAAGTGGTTCAGTAAATGCCCAGTTTCATAAATGGATCATACATAAAATGCAATCTGTGTAAGTTGCTCTGGATAAAAGCATCTACAAAATGTTGTAATGTAATACCCACACACACACACACACACACATGCAGACGCACACACACACACACACACACACAACACACACACTCACACTTGCTTTAGCATTATGTGTTTTTATTTTCATGCTGGCTGGTGTTAGATGACAACCTTGTGTGCGCTACTATGTGTTCAGTCCACTGTGTGGTTTACCAGTGAACAGTGAGAATGCCGTGCTACCGTTCAGAATGCTGGGTGCCTGTTAAGCATGCTACGCTACTTCTCAGAATGTTGTGCGGCTGTTTGGAACGCTGTGCTACTGTTCAGAGCACCAAGTGACTGTTTGGAATGTTGTGTCACTGTCCGGAAGTGTCGGATAGTGCCATTGTTGAGAACGATGTGTATTTAATGCTCTATATTTAAAATACTGTAACTCTCCAGATAAACGTACAATTTGAAGAAAAAAAAAAATGTGCAGGCCAGTTATATGCTTCTCACACAAACCTACAATCATAAGAATTATTTTATTCAGCACATTGTTGAAAATGGGTGTTGCGTTTAAAGTTGGTATGAGTTTGTATATGCAATATGTAGTCTTCATTTATTCATGTTGACCGCAGAGTTGAAGAGGGAGTCATTAGAGGATTACTGCCATTTCAGCAGACACTCCTATCCAGAGGGGCTTGCGCAACTTTAGCATGTTTTAAACAGAGTACCTCTGTACACAGCTGGATGTCGACTGAGGAAATGAAATGTTTCTGGCACAATGGCCGTGTCCTGCCTGGGAATCAAACCTGCAACCATTACTTCCCAGCACAGTTCCCTAACCACGACACCCCACTGCCGCTAGAGAAAGGGCAACGTTCATTCAGGTACGGGTTCAGATGCATCTGTCTATCTCTGTCTGTCTCTGTCTGTCTCTGTCTCTCTCTCTCTCTCTCTCTCTCTCTCTCTCTCTCTCTCTCTCTCCCTCTCTCCCTCTCTCCCTCTCTCTCCTCCTCATCGCACGCCCGTCTCCGTCCCTCGTCGTCCCACCTTCATCTCTGCTCTCTCTCTTTCTCTCTCTCCTTCTCCTCAGATGACTTCTCTCATCAGGCTCAAGAGCTCCAGACCTCTTAAGCTTCTTCTGCATATATGAGACAGACCGATTGCATATATGAGACAGACTCACTGCATATATAGGTTAGAGTTTTCATTGGGCTTTATGAGACAGACCCAAAATGGAAATGGAAATAAAACTTGTTCTAACGTATTACAACAATTCATAATTTTATGACCAGATATACAAATTATTTCTGCTTTCAGATATTGCATTATGCATTTTTTTAAAATATGACGCTGTGAAATATATTCATCATAATGTAAAAAGTCCGCTTATTTGCAGTATATGCAATATATATTGCAATATATGGCGGTATGTACCGTTTCCCTAAGGTCTCTCGCTCGAATTCACGCGGTGCTGGACCGCAGAAGCCTCGACGGCCGCACCTCATCCATTCCCTCAGGGGGAGCAGCAGCGCTAGCTAAAAGCACGAGAGACTGCGCTCAGCCTAATTAAATCACCAAAACCAGCCCATCTCTTAAGAGAGACCATCCCGACATCGAGCCAGATCCAAAAAGCAGGGTATCGAGCCGAAGGCTGGGAGGCAGGGAGTAAATCTTTCAGCGCTATTGATTGCTGAGACTTCAATGATGGGGTCAGAGCTGGGGGGGGCGTCCTGGTAAGTGATATCCCACTAGCTTTCAGGAACATTCGACCCCCCTTCCTTTAACAGTAACGAGGGTACAGGGTTTGGACTAAAAAGGAAACGTGTACTGTGCATTCCTGGAATTTTTTCTCTGTTATTTTCAACACATTCTTGCTTATGAAATTTCCATGAGTTTCCAATTCAAAAAAAGCCATAACTAGATTCACCAAAGGTGAGATCCTGATAAAAGTTTAGTTTAGAAAGCATCAGATTTATTCAACACTAAAATGAATGACAATATCTAACATAGAGCACGACAGAAAGAAAATTAGCAAATAGCAGTTTATGACCTGAATCAAGCTGAAAACTACAGTAGGGTGTAGTAAACCCTTTTTGGTAAGATTTTCCATTTCCAATTTACCCCTGATAACAAAAACCTCTCAAACTTGAAATTTTTTAACACAAAATATAAAATATCCTGGATTTTGACAGAAGTTTTTTGTGGGCATATTTCAGTCATGCAATGGCACCGCATGTCATGGTGTATGAAAACTAAAAACCCAGCAATTTGCAAGCCTCCTTTGTTCGTGTGAAACACGAACAGCGCCAGTGATCGAAGCCGAAAGCAGAAATGGTCATTTGTGTTCATCAGTCTACGGTACACATTCAGGAGTGATGTCACAGTGATGTCACCGACCGCGTGAGTTCCGCCGGCAGCGCTCGTTAACCGCATGGTGACCTGCACTCGGTCGGCCGTTCACCAGCGTTTATTTTTCCAGTCTCCTGGTTTGTTTCTCAGTGTGTGTCTCAGTAATTTACCCACAGCAGGTGAAGAGTAGAGGCCATTTGGCATAAAAAGGAGACCTACATGGAATGAAGTCTTTCAGGACCCCCCGGTTTCAAAACAATTAGAAACCATAATTCAGCCCAACCTTCCGGCTTCAGTCTCCCATCGGTCCCTTTCATCATTCTTTCTCTTTCTTTCGTCCTGCTGCTGCCATCTTACAAACACCACGAATAACTTGTATAAGACCACCAATATCCCAGAGGGCCTTTCCAGAGGCCAGAGTGCCTCGCTAACTAATTCCTGTTAGTCTGGGGGCCTGTGGACCAGTGAAAAACACTTCAAATAGCCATTACTAACCATAACCCTAACTACAATCTCACAGCCTACAGCTGACACATTACTGACAAAGGGAGCAAAATGGCTGACCGTGAACAAGGCAAGCACCGCCCAAGCTTTGCCCGATTATCAGCTTTTCGCGACGCAAGGACAACAACAGCTGAAATATCTGTGGTGTGACTCACTGGAGCCTTTATCCCGCTCGGCCTCTGGAATTCCCATCCCATTCTGGCCTGTCCCGAGCCGTCCGAGGAGGAGCAGGGACAGCTGGGACAGCACCCCCGGAACCTGACGCACCACTCCGGAACAGGGCGCTGGCCGAGAACCAGCCGACGATTTCCTCGCCGTCTTTATTTCCTAATCTATGGATGATAATGTGGGGTTTGTGACCTTGCCTCTTCCTGGTCTCCCACAGCAGAGGCCAAGAGCCCTGCCCCACTCAGGGTAGCAGCTGCAGCCTGAACTGAAAACCTGCATGGGATTTTATCAGACTCACAAGCTCCAGACATATAGTGGTGCAAAGCATTCTTCTTCTGGGAAAACATATTAAAAACTGGTGTTTCATGTTTTTAAACCCTTTTGTTGCTTAACCTTTTCAAACCAGCGCCCAACGAATGAGGCCTTTCATTCGGGGCATACGGACAGCGGAGAAGGCCGCTGTAGGGGGAGGATGCTCTCCTGTGAAACCCCTGTCACAGCCCCATCGCCATTCCCTGAGCAATCAGGAGCTAAAGAGCCACCTCCAGGCACAGATGATGCTACCCTCTCTCCAAGGACCTCAGCCTGCTAAACACACACATACACACTCACACATACACACTCACACACACACTCACACATACATGTATACACACACATACACACACATGCACACATACATGTATACACACACACACGCGCACACATACATGTATACACACACACACACGCACACACACACACACTCACACGCACACTCACATACACACACAGACACACACACACACACACACATACACACACTCACGCACTCACATACACACACAGACACACACACACACATGCCCCCCCCCCCACCCCCTCTCTAGGTCCCAGAGGAGCCCTAGTCACTTTACTGAGGTTTAAAAATCAAAGTGCCTAGTCGGTACCCAGTCCACACACAGACCCCCCCACTACATTTACAGCTTAATTGCTGTGGAAAAATTGAGTTGGGCAGCTCAGGGGTCTTTTACATTCTAATCACGCTGGACCCCCTCCCCCATCAATCCTTCAGATACAGGCTCCCTTCTCCGTCTTTTCCATTCACCACACCGCCCTCCTCCAACCTGTCATTAGTCCCACCGTGAACTAACGGACCGGTAAACTCTGTCCCCTGCACAGCAGCTATGTCGCGGTCTGGATAAAGACTTACACATTCTTAAGACTTATATACCTGCACATAAGGAGGTATAAATATGTTAGGCTTCAGTTTGAGCACAGGTATCAAAATAGGGTTTGGTGCCAAGGTCCAAGTCCTAGATCTATGATTGTCATTACTGAAGAAGAAAGTTACGTCACCTCTAAAAATACTCGCGGTCAACATTGCAAAAAGGGTTCCTGCCTCCAAATGGGAATTTCTGCTAAAACTGGACAGGAGGCCTGCACACCACAGCTAAATAAGATTAATGCACATGAGCACGTGAATGCAATATGATGTACTTTCAATGGGCCATAAGGCGCTAGGTTGTGTCTATGCTATTGCAGGTTGATGTTTATAGGTGCTGCCGTGTAAGGTGGGAGGCAGCCTGATTTCAGGCGTGGCCTGAGGCCAAAACCGGCTCCCATTGGCTCACTTCTGGCCCCTGGGCCACGAAGAGAAAAAAGCAAACAAACAAAAACATACAGAACATAAATAAAATATTTTTAAAAACTATTGTCAGAGAATGTAAAAGACAATTCTTTACTTTGAGCTAGATGAATAACTTCCAATCACGTTATTAAAATGTGTCTGTTGTTCATAAACATAAATTCTACTTAAATGCCTATTACATTTATTTTATTTTATATAACATGTTTCGCCTGTGTAAACTTTTTTTCCTGTACTTTGAATCTGGTACCCGCAAAATATTAGTTGAAGAGCAATGAGCTGAGATATGATCAATGACAGGAACACACAGGGACAGGAATGCCCCCTTCCAGATTCACAGCGAGAAAACAGAGATAGCAGTACGATAAGAAAGTCAACGCGCTTCATGATGGCTAAATAAAACAGGACTGGATGGGTGCTCAACAGCCAGGACAGTCAAACTAGAGTAAAAACTGACCCAGACACTTCACGGGGACCGGTCCAAAATAAGGAACAATGGAGCGCACTTTGCTCGGGGCAAAAGACACTGTTTTAATGAATCATTATGTGTATATATAATCAACATGCGCTCCAGTGTTCCTTATTTTGGGCCAGTCGGTTATCGGTAAGGAGTTTTTACAACAGTACCTTTCAGTTCATATCCTGCTGTAAGCAGTTTAGTTCTGGTTCAACAGAGCGCACAATATATTAATTGTGTGTGTGCGTGTGTGTGTGCATCATGTGCCTGTGTGTGTGTGCATGTGTGGGTGCATCATGTGCCTGTGTGTGTGTGTGTGCCTGTGTGTGAGTGTGTGTGTGTGTGTGTGTGTGTGAGTGTGAGTGTGGTGGTGTGTGAGTGTGAGTTGTGTGTGTGTGGAGTGTGAGTGTGTGGTGTGTGTGTGTGTGCAGTATGAGAGTGTTGGTGTGTGCGGTGTGGTTTGTGAGTGTGTGTGTGTGGTGTGCGTGTGTGTGCGTGTGTGTGTGCGTGTTGGCGTGTGTGTTGTGTGGTGTGTGATTGTGTGTGTGTGTGCGCGTATGAGCGTGTGTGTGCGTGCGTGTGTGATTGTGTGAGTGTGTGAGTGTGTGCGTGCGCTGGATGACGGGACTGAGCCCACCGCGCTGTGATTTACTGCAGGCGCTCACGAAACCAGGAGCCCCCGGCAACCCGTCTCCCCCGGTAACGCAGTCTGCTTCCAGTAACATCCGACAGTTGTGATCCGTTATCGGATGGCGGTGCGGGGCGGTGCCAGCGGTAAATGAGCCTGCGTGTTTCTCTGCAGCCGGGGGCTCCTTGTGATTTATTAATCCCCCCCCCCCCGGGGGAGAGCCCGCCGCACTCACACCAGGGCGCTAAAGCAGAACATACAGAGCGCACGCAGCCGCCTGAGCAGCAGAGAAACGCCACCCAGGATCTGCCTTCAGTCAGAGCCGACATTCCCTTCACCCTCCTTCTTAGACCACAGACATGTCAGTTACTGACTGTAATACAGAATACAGACCGTACACATCCACGGGCATGTCAGTTACTGACTGTAATACAGAATACAGACCGTACACATCCACGGGCATGTCAGTTACTGACTGAATACGGAATACAGACGTACAATCCACGGACGTGTCAGTTACTGACTGAAATACGGAATACAGACCGTACACATCCACGGACGTGTCAGTTACTGACTGAAATACGGAATACAGACCGTACACATCCACGGACGTGTCAGTTACTGACTGAAATACGGAATACAGACCGTACACATCCACGGACATGTCAGTTACTGACTGTAATACGGAATACAGACCGTACACATCCACGGACATGTCAGTTACTGACTGTAATACAGAATACAGACCGTACACATCCACGGACATGTCAGTTACTGACTGTAATACAGAATACAGACCGTACACATCCACGGACATGTCAGTTACTGACTGTAATACAGAATACAGACCGTACACATCCACGGGCATGTCAGTTACTGACTGTAATACAGAATACAGACTGTACATATCCACGGACATGTCAGTTACTGACTCTAATACAGAATACAGACCGTACACATCCACGGACATGTCAGTTACTGACTCTAATACAGAATACAGACTGTACATATCCACGGACATGTCAGTTACTGACTGTAATACAGAATACAGACCGTACACATCCACGGGCATGTCAGTTACTGACTGTAATACAGAATACAGACCGTACACATCCACGGACATGTCAGTTACTGACTGTAATACAGAATACAGAGTACAATCCACGGGTGTCGTAGAGTACGAACGCGTAACATCAGGATGTCGTAGATAATACAGATACAGACGTACATATCCATGGGCATGTCAGTTACTGACTGTAATACAGAATACAGACGTACAATCCACGGACATGTCAGTTACTACTGTTCAATACAGACGAAATCAGATATCAGTACTTACTGCAATACGGGATACAGACCGTACACATCCACGGACATGTCAGTTACTGACTGTAATACACAATACAGACCGTGCACATCCACAGCATAGTTCTGTGAGCTCAGCTGCATGTAACAGCTACAGTCAGAATTAGTCATAGGAAATGTTGTGTTTTTGGCCACAGACAGCCATGAAGGCTCTGGTGAAAGGGAACGTTGGACTGCTTGGTGTGAGAGTAGCCGAGGGCTGCTCTGAGGGCCGCTCTGAGGGTGTTTCCGTGCCCTGTGAATGTGCGGATTGTTACTGCCCCCCACTGATGTCTGCGGGGCCATATTTATAAAGGCCGAGGCTCCACTGCCGTCAAGCTTTCATTCAGCGGAGGACATAAAAGAGGAAGAACGAGCAGGGAGAAGAAAAGGAACAAGCAGCTGCTTTCAGAGTATGCACTGCTGTGTGTGCGTGTGCGTGTGTGTGTGAGTGTGTGTGTGTGTGTGTGTGTGTGTGTGTGTGAGTGTGCGTGTGTGTGTATGAGTGTGTGTGAGTGTGCATGTGTGTGTGTGTGTGAGTGTGTGCGCATGTGTGTGTGAGTCTGTAGGTGTGTGTGTATGAGTGTGTGTGTGTGCGTGTGTGTGTGTGTGCATGTGTGTGTGTGAGTGTATACGTGTGTGTGCACACGTGGGTGCGTATATGTGTGTGTGTTTACAAAGTGTAAAAAATAATTTGTTACTATTCTGTTCAGTTCTTTTCACCTATGCTTTACAATACAAGTACTTTTAATTAAATTGAATAGAGAGAGAAAGAGAGAGAGTCTGTGTGTTTGAGCAAGAGAGACTGAGAGAGGAAGAGGAGAGTGTGCGTGAGAGAGAGGGAGGGGGAGATAGAGTGTGTGTGAGAGAGAGGGAGGGGGAGATAGTGTGTATATGCATGTTAGAGAGAGGGAGAGCGGGAGAGAGGAGGGGGAGAGAAAGTGCGTGTGCATGAAAGAGGAGGGTGGGGGAGATACTGTGTGTGTGCATGAGAGAGGGAGAGAGATTGTGTGTGTGTGTGAGAGAGAGAGGGGTGGGGGAGATACTGTGTGTGTATGCGTGCGTGAGAGAGAGAGAGAGAGAGGGAGTGTGTGTGTGTGCGCATAAGAGAGAGAGAGGGTGGGGAGATACTGTGTGTGTGTGTGCGTGCGTGAGAGAGAGAGAGAGAGAGGGAGTGTGTGTGTGTGCGCATGAGAGAGAGGGGTGGGGAGATACTGTGTGTGTGTGCGTGAGAGAGAGCGAGAGAGAGGGAGTGTGTGTGTGTGCGCATGAGAGAGAGGGGTGGGGGAGATACTGTGTGTGTGTGCGTGAGAGAGAGCGAGAGAGAGGGAGTGTGTGTGTGTGCGCATGAGAGAGAGGGGTGGGGGAGATACTGTGTGTGTGTGCGTGAGAGAGAGAGAGAGAGAGAGAGAGGGGGGCTGTGTGTGGCTCGCTGTGGGCTCCCTCTGATCCTTCACAGATAAATAAAGCCCAGGACTTTGCATGGTAGAGGGACATTATGAGCGCATGGAGAAAGGCGAGACTGTCGTGTGTGCGCTGTAGGAGCCCGCTCTGTCCTCACTGTATGCGTCTGAAGGACGCCGAGACTCAGACATGTAGGCGCTGAAAGGAGCCCGAGACTCTGTCGCTATGTGTGCGTCTGAAAGGAGGCCCGAGACTCTGTCGCTATGTGTGCGTCTGAAAGGAGGGGAGGGGGATCGTTCATTGATTTAGGGAGTGAAAAGGGGGCAGGGCCACCGCCAGCTCTTTAGGCCCTTTTCAGAAGGGGATTTCATTCGGCCATTCTAATGCAAATGTGCCCTCGGAGATTGTCCAACGCGTTTGGAATGTGTGAAGGAGTTGTACTGTGCCCTTTTCAAAACTTATTCAGAAGTGCCCAGAACTGGGATACTACTGTAAGACCTAAACCGTTTTCTTCTTCTTCTGAGAGAGAGAGAGAAGGAGAGCTACTGTTGTTGTTTTACGCAAGAATAAGAATTAGTTTGCGGCAATCTGGCCTCTTGCAATGCCCTCTGGGATACTGGAGGTCTTGTGCAAACAAGTTATTATTAGTTTATAGGATGGGAGGGATTGGGTGAGGAAGATATTATGGGAGATGTTGTTTGGTGTCAAGAGATGGATGGAGAGAGAGTGGGGGAGGAGGAGAGTGGGGGAGAGAGAGAGGAGGAAGTTTGAGAAAGGGAGGGATTGGGATATCATAACTAGAACATGGGGTGGAAATAAGTTATACTGGCAAATTGAATTCGCACTGCAGACTCATGGAAGCCAGAGGCTCTGTGTGCTGTTCACACTGGCCTGCTCTCTTTCTCCTCAGATGTTCCTCCTGTGTCTGATGTCCATTAAAACGTTCAGAATGTAGCATTCATACACGTGCTTCCATTTCATGGTTTGCAAATGCCATGCGTAACCATGTACATCTATGTGTGTGCATGCAAGTTCGTCCACGTGCATATAGAGAAATATATAGGGAGAGACGGTCTACCCTGTTTCAAATAACTGTTTTCTGCACAATGTGAGTAAACAGACATTGCAGGTTTTCACTGTACCTGAGCTCTAAATTAGGACTGAGCCTTCATTGCGTATTTTTCGAAATTTAGCAGCTTTATGGGTATGTGCTGCATATTCATTGTGAAAAGAGCGTGTTGTGGCTGGTGTGTTTGTGAAAGATACACATCTGGCCATCGGCACAAATTAGCAACACGGATTAGTACTCTAATTAGTATCTAACATAATTAGGATTAACTAGCCATTCAAATCCTGGTTTATAAACTGCAATAATTACCAGACTGAAAATTTTAAATAGAAACAAACAGCTACCACATATACAAAATGTTGTAAGAGAATGCCTCTAATTGTATTCCAAACACACCTCTTGAGACACATTTATCTTTTCCTGGATTTACAGCAGGTTAACGTAACACCAAGATAAGTATACCAAGACTGAAGCTGGTTTACACAACAGGATGTTAAAGAAGGAATTAAGAGTTAAAATACAACAAATAATTTTATTTGTTGTGATTGGTGAGTTGCCATGTCACTCACAACATCAGCATTAATTTGCAAATGATGATTAGCCTCGGAGGGCTTTTGGTCAGGCGGAATCAGGAAATCTCTGCAACCAGTGGAATTCCATCAGGGTGACAGGATGGATTCCATATGTTAAGCATAACTGCAGATCATGTGACACAGGGATCGGTGGAGATCATGTGGATCAGTAGAGATCATGTGAGCTCAGGAATCAGTGGAGATCATGTAAGCTCAGGAATCAGTGGAGATCATGTAAGCTCAGGAATCAGTGGAGATCA
Source organism: Anguilla rostrata (assembly GCF_018555375.3). NCBI lineage: Eukaryota > Metazoa > Chordata > Actinopteri > Anguilliformes > Anguillidae > Anguilla > Anguilla rostrata. Next base: position 4,684,451 of record NC_057945.1, read on the forward strand.
TGTGAGCTCAGGGATCAGTGGAGATCATGTGAGCAGAGCAATCAGTGGAGATCATGTGAGCTCAGGGATCAGTGGAGATCATGTGGATCAGTAGAGAGCATGTGAGCACAGGGATCGATGGAGATCATGTGGATCAGTAGAGATCATGTGAGCACAGGGATCGGTGGAGAACATGTGGATCAGTAGAGATCATGTGAGCACAGGGATCGGTGGAGATCATGTGGATCAGTAGAGATCATGTGAGCACAGGGATCGGTGGAGATCATGTGGATCAGTAGAGATCATGTGAGCACAGGGATCGGTGGAGATCATGTGGATCAGTAGAGATCATGTGAGCTCAGGGATTAGTGGAGATCATGTGCTCTCAGGGATCCATGGAGGCTTTACAGTGACAATCAGTAAGATTCCCAGCACCACTCCCTCCAAGGTTAATACTGCCTGTCGGTTAGAAACCAAGCAAGTGAACGCCAGATGCCTAAGCCGCAAGGTGAAGGTGTATACAGAAAAGAGAACGAAAGAGGAAAATTATCATGCAGTTTCTAACATAGTGTTAGAAGCTGTCTCATTTCTTTTAACATCCATTTAATGGCATCATTGAGGATTATCACTTCTAACCCAATGCTTAGCCAACCCAGAAATGACAGAAATTCATCTTCACAGGCCAAGGAAATGTTTATGCAATAAAGAAACTGCATCAGGGGTTATAATTTTGCTTTAGGTTTGCTTCCATGACTGGGCTCCAGTTCTTCAGGTTTGTTCAGTCAATTCAGCAAATTAACTGCCCTTCAATCCATGAATTAGTAAAGCAAATGTTTTTTGTGTTGGAGGATTTAAAAAAAAGAACAAATGGCATTTAAACTTTATTTCTTGAAGTGACTGCACTGAAGTGGAATTGACCCAAACTCCCAATGGACCCCATTCAGTGTGCAGGAGCCGGTACGCCGAGCTGAGGGGTGGCGTGCCCCTTTCACGGATCTGGAAGGGCCCGACCTGGCACCCGGATCCTGGAGACAGCCGGAAATAGGCAGCATTCCCCAAACCCTGAGCCTGGAACCGGAGCCGGGGACGGATCCTATACATGAACCCCGCGCAACTCGATCCGCTACGGAGAGGCTCCGTGGAGAGGCTCGGGGACCGAGGGCATTTTAGGACCGCGGAACACCACGGGCAACCCCGCGACAGGAAGGACAAGCTCTACGGACGAAGGAAGGACTTGGACCAGACGAGGCTGAAGAGCAGAGCTCATCTTCATCGGCAGGGACTAAGACTGCAGTCAACGGGAACCCAGACAGCTGATCTCCATTGCGGAAACTGAGTCAGACACTGAAACATACGGGGGTACTAAATCCACACAATCTCCCCAGTGAATTAATCTATATACTGCAATCAAAATGGGGAGGGTGTAGGTTTCAAAACTTACACCCTCAAAAGAGTAAACAACCAACGCTACATATTAAACACATTCAGATGAAATACGTACAAAAGCACATTGCAAACAATGTCAGACTCTGACAAAAGCTGGGGACCTTCATCAATACAAAGAAGCTGCTTTTTTAAAGCTCAGACTTCTTGAAGTAGAAGACGGGTTACTGATTAATACCTGAGTCTGAAACATAAGCAGATGATTTGCAGATGGTTTATGCACACAGCATGCAAAGCAGCTTCTGTTAAAACCAGGCTGAACTCTGTAATTCAGACTAAGAGCGTCAGATCTTTAATAGGAAAGTCATACACAATGCTTAAAACGGCTTCAGAAAGGGCTCGTACATAAAGTGGGATAAAAGTGCCCATAAATTCTGGATGACAGGTATTTAAAAAGGAGACACGGTTTGCAATAACAAGCAGGATGTAAAAATAATTTATTTCCATGTGCTCAGCGATGCATTTAAATACATATGAGATACCACTGTGAGGTAATGCCATCTGAATAGGGTCAGTGCAACTTAACCCCTGCATGGCCAGAATCTCAGAATCTTCCCAGTCCTGTTCCTGGAGATTTACCGCCCTGTAGGTTTTCACTCGAACCCTTAAGTAAGCACACCTCATTTAACAGTTTGAGATCTCGTTGAGCTGCTAATGACTAGAATCAGCCAAACTGAAGACCTTCGGGATGGTAGATTTGCAGGAACAGGGTTGGGGAGCCCTGCCTGAGTCTGCCTGACTGTGGTGGTGTAACGGCAAATCCGGTCCCCCTTCTCCCCCATAACCGGCAGGAGAAATCGATGAAGCAGCTGTTTGAGTAATGGGCTTCTGAGGCAAGAGCAGCCATCTTATTATCCACGACTAATGGTGATAGATCCATCCATCAAACAAATGAAGCTTCGCTTGGACTCAAAGCCCCAAAACAAGGAAAAATAGCCTCAGAAACTACATCCGGATCAATCGAACACAAAGCACAGAGACGTCTGCTCTCCTTCCGCAAGAACATTAACAAAAGGAAACCTAAGTGCACTTCAAAGCCTGATTTATAGGCTGAATTTAATGCACAGCTGTGCTTGATGCTACGTGTTTAGACACGGCTGCTTTGTTTGTTCTTGCCGTTGGTTCTCCCTTTGTCTGCTTGTGAGTGCTTATCATTTAGCCTAATGTGGCAGTTTGTATTTAAACTTCTCCCGCGCCAATGACCTCTGACCTGATCTCGATTGACAGCTGAACCAGCCCCGCCCCTATATTTCATGACTGTTTTATTAGTTTTGCAGGTTTATTCTCACTAGCTTCAGGAATCATAACGACTGTGCCTTTGTTATTTATGGAGAGACCAAAATACAAGCAATAGCAAAAAATATATTTTAAATGATGTGGATCTGGAACAGAGCACAGGGCAGAACATCCATCCATCCATTCATCCATTATCTATACCCCCTTATTCCTCACGGGGGGTGCTGGAGCCTATCCCAGCGTGCATTGGGCAAGAGGCAGGAATACACCCTGGACAGGCCGCCAATCTATCGCAGGGCACACACACCTTTCACTCACACACTCATACCTATGGGCAATTTAGAGTCTCCAATTGGTCTACCTCAGTGGTTCTCAGTGGGTCCTGGAGTACCACTGTGTATGCTGGTTGTCGTTCTGAAACAAGGTGGCTTAGGTGCAACCACACTGGCCTTTTCTAATTTATTATTTTATGAACAGTACAGTTTCATCTTGTGGGCGAGATAGCTCAGGAGGTAAGAGCGGTTGTCTGGCAGTCGGAGGGTTGCCGGTTCGATCCCTGCACTGGGCGTGTGGAAGTGTCCCTGAGCAAGACACCTAACCCCTAATTGCTCTGGTGAATAAGAATCATCAATTGTAAAGTGCTTTGGATAAAAGCGCTATATAAATGCAGTCCATTTACCAATCTTATCCTGGTTTTATATAATTGTTATGTTCTGGTTATGCTTTAGCAATACAACCTTGGTTGTCCTGCCATGATTGAAGCATGATTGCATTGAAACTGAAAGAGAGAAAGAAAAGCCGACTTGATAGATGCTGTATGAGAGCGAGAGAGAGAGAGAGAGAAGAAGAAGAAGAGAGAGTTAAAGAGAGAGAGAAAAAAACAGAAGAAAGAGGGAGGGAAGGACAGAGAGAGAGAGGGAGGGAAGGACAGAGATAGAGAGAGTTTTATGTAAACAATGGCTTTGGAAATTCTGCAGATATGTGGTCATGCAAGTAAATCCAAGTTCATAACTGTGCCTGTCCACTTCAAAACTATGTGTTGCAGACCTAATGAACAGTCTTTCAAGCAATGTGTGGACTTATATTGCTGAAACATTCTCATTTTCACCGAAACTCAGTGGTCAGCAACTTTTTAAAGTCAAAATTCTCAGAGAACCGCAGATCTCTGCAGATCTCAGTATTTGCAAGAGACTTTTCTTGAAATATTTCAAATTTGTACTTGACTCAGGTCTAGCCATTACAGTCAGTGCAGTACAACTGATTCAAAATAACTACTGTAATTTCTCTCTGGAACAAAACTAAAGGAAGTAATATTGCCTTTCTCTCTATGCAGCAAACCCAGTGGCTCACATGACTATAAATAGCCACCGTTCTCTAAACCCTGGGGCCTGGCTTCTCACAGGTCTGTCAGAGCTGGAAGGCCATTGCTCTGGCCGCAGGGTCAGCGCTAATCGATGCGATCCCGCTGTCTTGCGCGCGCATAAATCTCGCAGGATGTCTGAGGCCCGTGGGAGGCGGATGTGCAAACGGCCTTCCTATTGACACGCCTGCTCCTTACCGCCAGCCGTCCAATGAGAGCACAGGGTTCACACGAGCCCAGCCTGGGATGAAATAGGCTCCTCACTGCTGGGCTTAACTCCAGCACACACCAGTAAACACACAGGAACAGCTCAGCTCAGCTCAGCTCAGCCCAGCAAAGGTCAGCTCAGATCAGCTCAGATCAGCTCAGCTCAGCTCAGCCCAGCTCAGCTCCTCACTGCTGGGCTTAACTCCAGCACACACCAGTGAACACACAGGAACATCACAGCCCAGCTCAGCTCAGCCCTGCTCAGCTCAGCTCAGCTCATCTCAGCTCCTCACTGCTGGGCTTAACTCCAGCAAACTCCAGCACACACCAGTGAACACACAGGAACAGCTCAGCTCAGCTCAGCCCAGCTCAGCTCCTCACTGCTGGGCTTAACTCCAGCACACACCAGTAAACACACAGGAACAGCTCAGCTTAGCTCAGGCAGGTTCAGCTCAGCTCAGCTCAGCTCCTCACTGCTGGGCTTAACTCCAGCACACACCAGTGAACACACAGGAACAGCTCAGCTCAGCTCAGGCAGGTTCAGCTCAGCTCAGCTCCTCACTGCTGGGCTTAACTCCAGCACACACCAGTAAACACACTGGAAAAGCTCAGCTCAGCTCAGCTCAGCTCAGCTCCTCACTGCTGGGCTTAACTCCAGCACACACCAGTAAACACACTGGAAAAGCTCAGCTCAGCTCAGCTCAGCCCAGCCCAAGTCAGCTCAGCTCAGCTCAGCCCAGCCCAACTCATCCTGTAGAACCGCTGCCTCAGGGCTAGTTTTCACTCTCATCGTCCAGGTCAGAACATTGCTTGTCTGATTTAAATGCACCAGAAGAGTTTAAAAACCCCATATTTTGTACAGTGAAATATTTCAACATCAAGCAGTGACCTCTCCCCCACTCCTTCTCTGGCTGGTTCCAACTGTAATTAGCACCATAATGTCAAATGAAAGCCAGTTTATCCCATTCTAATGGCTCTCACAGCATCAATCTGGAGTAACAGCCAATGATATTCAGCCTTCTCTCAAATGTGAATCAGGGTAAGCAAAGGTTAATCAAGGTCACATAAACGTCTTTTCTTTTAAGTAATGATATCGCAGATGAGAATATGGCAATCCATCCAGATAGGGTTGCTGAGAGTCCACGCTTTCATTTCAGCAAAGTAGTAACACATCTGATTCTACTAATCAACCCCTAGAGTCTTTGCTAAAGGGTCTTGATTAGTAGAATCAGGTGTGTAACTGCTTGGTTGAAATGAAAGCCTGCACCACACAGGCCCTCTATGGATAAGACTGCAGAGACTGTACCTTTATACCAGACACCCCCCTGTCCAGATTTTTACTGCCCCCCCCTCTCCCCTCAAACACCTGCTTTTAACCTGTGTTAATTCTAATTTATGGCAGGTGTATTTATTTAATTAGTGGCATACAGTGGCTTACAGCTTGTGGCATATAAGTTTACTGTAAACCTAGCAAGTATAGTTCAGGATTAGTTTAAAACTGCAGGTATTTCACATCTGAAAACATTTGTACTCTCAACGCACTTAAACAATAGATTGTTCAGTTCATGTTCTGATCTGCATAATTGACATAGTTCTTTTTTTCATAAGAAAGCTTAGCCTTTATCAAGGTTACAAGTTTACCTAGTAAAATATGACTTGCTTACAAACACACTTCAGCACAGTGCGCCAGTGACATTTCACTTTGCAATGCAACCCTTATAAGGACTAGATTACCAAGCTTCCCAAAAATGCCTGGGTCTATGAGTTATCGCTGCTTGTGCCTGTGAGTGATCTTTGCTTGTGTCTGTGAGCTATCTCTGCTTGTGTCTGTGAGGGATCTCTGCTTGTGTGTGTGAGTGATCTCTGCCTGTGTGTGAGGGATCTCTGCTTGTGTGTGAGGGATCTCTGCTTGTGTCTGTGAGTGATCTCTGCTTGTGTCTGTGAGAGATTTCTGCTTGTGTCTGTGATTGATCTCTGCTTATGTCTGTGAGTTATCTCTGCTTGTGAGCTGGTTTGAAACTGGTGACATTTAACGCAGTGCAGATTAAATCCAGTGCTCGAGAGGCCAGTGTGGCATGCCTGTTCTTCTCTTTTCCAGAACACGTCACATCCAAGCAGCATTCACCACAGAAGCAGAACAGCCACTTCCAAACAGTATTTACCACAGTAGCAGAAAACGTCACATCCAAGCAGCATTCACCACCGTGGCAGAACACATCACATCTAAGCTCACATCCAAGCAGCATTCACCACAATAGCAGAACACATCACATCCAAGCTCACATCCAAGCAGCATTCACCCCAGTAGCATTACCCGCAGAAACCCCAGACTGCGCTCTTGCAAAGGGAGGAGCCCCTGGGTGCAGCAGGATCAGAGGGATCTGATCACCTCAGCCTGGCCTCAGGGACTCCATGACCGTGTCTCCCCTAAACAAACCTGTTTTGGCTGCTCTTCCAGTGTCATAACACTAAAAACATCTGAGGCTGACGCCAGAAAACATGTAAGGGAACCCTGCTTATACATTATACTGTCTTTTATCTCTCTCTCTCTCTCTCTCTCTCTCTTGATCTCTAAGACGGTTGGCAATACAAAAACCTTTGTAATATGCATATCATAAACTGGCAGGGGAGGTCAATAAATCCTTTGGAATTGGAGGGGATGGGGGTTAGATGGGCACACCTATCTCCCTCTCTCCTTCTCCCTCCCTCTTTCTCCCCCTCTCGGTTTTGTTCTCCTGTTTTTTCTCTCCCATACCAGACTAGTATCATTGTGAGTCATCTAACACCGCTTGGCCTGTACATTAATGCGTGATGCGTTGATTGTTTTTTTTTTCTCGTCTGTCTTAATGCACATCCCGTCCCTGAAATGGACGTAAAGATATTTTTGATTCAATGCCAATGTAGAGAAAAATCCATCCTTCCTAGCGGCTAATGTGATTAAAACATTTTTGGGCTTTTGTTTATTATTAGATAGAACGGTGTAGAGAGAGGAAGAATTAGGAGGGAGGGAGAGAGGGAGAGACGTGCGACAAAGGTCGGCGGTCGGATTCGAACCGCCAAGGTCGCGGCTCGCAGCGAGCACGTGGAAAGTGCTCTATGGGCCGCGCCACTGGAGGGCCCCGATTAAAACACTTCTGTTCATTTAGGCTTTGGCTGCGGGGCACGGAGAATAACACAGAGAGGCGAGGGAGGGGTGCAGTTTGAGCGACCGCGGGCATGTGGGCCCTTCCGGGGCTTTCCGTCCCGCGCGGGTGAGGGTAAAACCGGGCGTCGGAGCGTGAGGTACGGGTGACCGCGCCGATCGGTGAGTCACGCGCGTGACTCAGTCCTTCCCGCTCGCCAGCCGCTGACGCTACCCCTCCGCTCAGCTGAGCGACGCACCCCGAAAACCCGGGGTGACCCGGTCTCAGAATGTGGGGGCCTCAGCTTGGCCCCCCTGGTGAACTACGGCGAAATACGGCTCTGTTTCTGTGAAGAACAGGAGCGCACCCATAAAAGTCCCGGAATTAGTTTGCAGGCACAGATTCCCAGCTGTTCTTCACAACTGTTTACAAATGTCAGATGACTTGGGATAATGACTGAGAAAATGGTGATTACACACACGCACATACACGCACACGCACACACACACACACACACACACACACAGATTATGAAGGTTAAAGCACACACAGAATCTGGTTAATGTATTGGTGGCTCATGGACTTGGCCCAGAAATGCACTCAGCTGTGGTCACTGCAAAAACAGTCAGTGCATTCTGCACAGTCACTAGCTAATAGCAAATAAGAGCATAATACAGGGTAATAAACTCAACTAGCCATGACATTAACACCCTTCAGAAACGAACGCCAGACCGTATCTGGACAGAGATGACCTCCAGTGACACAAGCACAGGCTTTCAAAGTAAGACCTGATCATTTATTAATGATCTGGAGCACTGTGGGAAGATGTGTGTTCTGGGAACGCAGGGATCAATCAATGGGTTTTACTGGCAGCAGCAGCACAGGAACAAAATGCTTCATTTACACTGTAGAGAAACACACGCACACATGCGCATACACACACACACATACATGCACACACACACTCACACACAAACACACAAACACTCACACACGCACACACACACACACACACACACTACATCACACAACACACAGCAGCGCGCCAAACGAATCTCAGCGCTCTGCGATTGTCCGCCCGCCGTGCCGTCCTATCGGAAGGTGAAAATCGCGAAACCTCCCGCCTCCCCGCTGCCTCGGCCCAGAAGCCCTCGCCCGCCCGCTCCGGACGCCCCCCCCCCCACCGCCGTAAATCAGGCGCCGTTAAACCCTGAGAGCCCCTCCTGGCACGCGCGGTGCATAACGGTAATGAAATGCCCGCGCGCTGCTCCGTCCGCTGCTCCGTCCGCTGCTCCGTCCGCTGCTCCGTCCGCTGCTCCGCGCGCTCAATCATCTCTCACGGAGCCGCCTCAATGAGAAGGGGTCCCACGTACAATACGCTGACACAACTTTCCCATAAACCGCTCTGCATCTCCGGAGCGCTTGCAACACACCCACGGCCTGTCTATTTAGAGCTGCCATTGTGCGAACGGCGCAGCTAGGGACCTAAGCGTGAAATCCAATAGCGAGCCCAGGTTTAACGGGGTTCCAGCCAGCAGCTTTGTCAAAAATCGGTCGCTAGCACGGAGCATTGACTCTGTTGTGTCTTTCGGTTTGCACAATGTTCCAAAAACCTGCCACTGCAGTTTTAAACATGCTAAAAATAAAAGCAAGGTGCAGCATGGCACTCTGTCGGAGATGTGAAAGTTCAGAAGCTTGACATGTACAATCTGTGCAGATACAGGCCTGTAAGTCTTTGCTCATGTATTGTGGCACAGAGGCATATTTACATTGCATCGCACTACAATCACTAGGCTTAGGCACTAGACGTACAGCAGAGGAGAACACCAGCGTTTCAGGAGCGCAGAAACGCGTGGTTCTGAGCCCAGGGTACAGGTTCGTTAAGGCAGGGGAATGCGTGGGGAGGGCGCGCATTCGGGAGGGCTGGGGGGGGTGGGGGGTGTGGGGGGGTCATCCACTCACCAGCTGTGCGGCTCCGGGGTCAGCTGCCGGTGGAGCGCGACGGAGAGGCCGAAAAGGCTGCCCTCCTCTCCCGCCTTGCTCAGCGCCCCCGCCGTGTCCAGGTTGAACCCGGAGCCGGGCACGCAGAGCGCCAGCGCGGCGCAGAGGGCCAGGAGCCGGCGGGACGGGGAGGGGGCGGCCCCGCCGCGCGCGGGACGGGGCCGCGGCGCCGTCTGCAGGTACATTCCCAGAGAAGGTTCCGGTAGGCGGGGGACCCGAGGGGTATTCCTGAGTGCGGCTCGAAGCGGTGCAGTGGAGAGTCCTCCGGGAGTCCTGTTTCCCTCTTCTTCTTCTTCTGCCTCTTCCTCAGATAAGGGTCCTATTCTTTACCCTCTCTCACTCTCTCTGACACGCGCTCCCTCTCCCTCCGTTTGCTCTTGTCAGTCTGAGCAGCCTGAGAAAATCTGTGCTGTGTGTGAGCTGGCGCGCGCATAAGTGTGTGTGTGTGTGTGCGCGTGTGAGTCTGTGTGTGAGTGCCTCCCCCCTCTGAACCCTGCCTCTGTGACTGAGAGACAGAGGACAAGTGCTTTGAATAGCCCATACACCCCTCCCCTCCTCTCCCTCTCCCTCTCTCTCTCTCTCCCTCTCTCTCTCTCTCTCGCTCTCCCTCAGCTGACATCAACACTCAGGGGACTACTGCCAAAATACCAGCCAGCGTTGTCGGGATACTTGGAAGCTTTTGAAAAGGACTGGAGGGAGAGAGAAAAAAAAATAGAACATTTTTTTTTAACGGCTGAAAGAAAATGCTAACAGGTACAGGCATCAAGAGACACAAGAGAAAACAATAAATTAAAGAAAAAAAAGAAAGAAAGAAAGAAAGAAAGAAAGAAAGAAAGAAAGAAAGAAAGAAAAGGGAGTGAGAGATGCTGTATGAGTTTTTTCTAGGCGTCTGAAATGAAGGTTCACACACCTAGAGAAGCCGTTTCCAGATCATGTTTGGTGACGTGGAGCAGACTATTATGAAGATCAGCGCCATAACGTGCACAGCGACCCATAAACCAGGGAGCACTGGACTGCCTTCCCCAACTTCTGTAGCAGACAGAGAGGAGAAAGTGCCAGAACAGACAAAGAAAGAGAGGTTCAAAGGGATTAAAGTGAGAGTATAATGAAGTAAGAGTATAATGAAGACACAGAGCCATGATATGAAAGCAGATTGTGCACAGGAACATAATTAAAGGAACGTGCAGATGAAGATCATTGGACACAGTTGAAAATGTGGCACTGTGCAAAGACAGGACTGAGTCTACGCTTAGTGGGAGCACACGGATTCTGTCTGATCCCACCCTCCATGAGGCTCCGCTGGGGGGAGACTGGAAGCGCAGAACATTTTAGCCCAGTTTAGAGTAACCAGCCACAGCAGGACAGTCAGATCCTGCGGACTGTGTCCATACTGCACTGCACTTAGCCTGTAACACACACATTCATTCACACACACACACACACGCACACCACAGCAACTGCACATGCACACACACACACACACACGCATACTCTCACACATGCACATGCACGTGCACACACACACTCACACATGCTTCACATTGTGGGAAAGTTGGGCAGCAGCTGATCTGACTGGCTGATTTCTCCCCTCTGTTTCCCTGTGCAGCTGTCACACAGAGCCCACCCACCCACCCCTACCTCCAACTGCACTCCCCCTACCTACACCCTCCCTACCCCCACCCCTACACCCCCACCTCCAACTGCACTCCCCCTACCTACACCCTCCCTACCCCCACCTCCAACTACCTCCCCTACCTACACCCTCCCTACCCCCGCCCCTACACCCCCACCTCCAACTGCACTCCCCCTACCTACACCCTCCCTACCCCCACCCCCACCCACTAACTGCACTCCCCTGCCTACACCCTCCCTACCCCCACCCCACCTCCAACTACACTCCCCCTACCTACACCCTCCCTACCCCCGCCCCTACACCCCCACCTCCAACTGCACTCCCCCTACCTACACCCTCCCTACCCCACCCCCACCCACTAACTGCACTCCCCTGCCTACACCCTCCCTACCCCCACCCCACCTCCAACTACACTCCCCCTGCCTACACCTCCCTACCCCCACCCCCACCCCCACCTCCAACTGCACTCCCCCTACCTACACCCTCCCTACCCCCACCCCCACCCACTAACTGCACTCCCCTGCCTACACCCTCCTACCCCCACCCCCACCCCCACCCACTAACTGCACTCTCCCTACCTACACCCTCCCTACCCCCATCCCCACCTCCAACTACACTCCCCTACCTACACCCTCCCTACCCCCACCCCCACCCACTAACTGCACTCTCCATACCTACACCCTCCCTACCCCCACCCCTACACCCCCACCTCCAACTACACTCCCCCTACCTACACCCTCCCTACCCCCACCCCACCTCCAACTACACTCCCCTACCTACACCCTCCTACCCACACCCCCACCCACTAACTGCACTCCCCCTACCTACACCCTCCCTACCCACACCGCCACCCACTAACTGCACTCCCCTACCTACACCCTCCCTACCCACACCCCCACCCACTAACTGCACTCTCCATACCTACACCCTCCTTACCCACACCCCCACCTCCAACTACACCCCCCCTACCTACACCCTCCTTACCCACACCCCCACCCACTAACTGCACTCCCTCTACCTACACCCTCCCTACCCACACCCCCACCCACTAACGGGGGCGACATAGCTCAGGAGGTAAGACTGATTGTCTGGCAGTCGGAGGGTTGCCGGTTCAAACCCCACTCTGGGCATGTCGAAGTGTCCTTGAGCAAGACACCTAACCCCTAACCCCTAACTGCTCTGGCGAATGAGAGGCATCAATTGTAAAGCGCTTTGGATAAAAGTGCTATATAAATGCAGTCCATTTACCATTTACCATTTAACTGCACTCTCCATACCTACACCCTCCTTACCCACACCCCCACCCACTAACTGCACTCTCCCTACCTACACCCTCCATACCCAAGAATGAGTGCTATAGTATAGAATCAAAGCAAAGTGTCAGTGTGATAATCAGTTATGCAGGTCCCTGTGCTGGGCTGTAGGTCCCTGTGCTGGGCTGTAGGTCTCTGTTCTGAGCTGCAGGTCCCTGTGCTGGGCTGTAGGTCTCTGTGCTGAGCTGCAGGTCCCTGTGCTGGGCTGTAGGTCTCTGTGCTGAGCTGCAGGTCCCTGTGCTACTGCCCCCTGGAGGCTGTGTGCTGGGCTGCAGGTCACTATGCTGAGCTGCAGGTCCCTGTGCTACTGCCCCCTGGAGGCCTTCTGCTCCCAGAATCCTGCAGGGTCAGCACATTCACATCCTTCTGCAAACAACGGCTCTCCAAAACAGGAGGATTTCTGTTAATGCCATTTCAGTCATTCCCTCTGCACCGGTGCTATATATCAGTCTTCATCTTCTGTTTGGAGAAAATACAACATGTGTCTCAATTAGGGGAGTTGATTTCCCAGAATGCTTCTGATTTGCATGATTCTCAACAGGACTCTGCTTCTCTGCTTCTCGGCTGTTTTTCTTGAGGGTGTGTCTGATACATATGTGCACGTCCACGGAGTGTTTGATCGCCCCATAGGGGGAAGTGCTCACGGAGCGCGTCGGAGTTCTTTTGGGAGAGCGGCCTGTTGTTCAGCGGGTTCCGAAGGATGTGCCACGCCTTCAGCTTCATCAGGGAGGAGAGCCGGGAGGAGGCTCTGGGACAGGAGGAGGCGCTGGGTCAGGAGGGGGCGCTGGGAACGCTCCCGTTTCCGGAGACCCGAACAGGACAGGAATGAAAAACAGAGCAGGAACCCGCCTCCGCTCTGCTGCCGAGCAACCAGCCTTTCACACGAGCTGACCACACAGGACGGGCATGGGAGCAGAACATTCCAGAAACTGCAGAACACACCTTCACAGAGAATGATTACAATTCACACAAAGCAGCATAACAAACTGCAGGACCCCTGATTCTGCTGCTCTGTACAGCCCATAGGCAATCAACAACTGTTTTGGCTAATTTCACCAGGGTTAGAATGAGAAGTAATAATGCCATGGCTCTACAGTTTGTTGCTGTGTATCAAACAAACGGTCTTCCTAATATACTCAACTTAGTGTTTGTGTTTGTTGACAGGCTTTATTTTTTCATTTATTTTTACGTTAAGCCATTTAAAATCATAGCGGGCTGGACAGTTACTAACAATAGAAATTTAAAGATAATTATTTCCCATAGGGTTATACATGGAAACAGAACTAGAATAGTTAGTTTTTGACATGCTTTTACCACACCCACTATTGCGCCAAGTCTACCCACAATTCACAAAAGCTCTCCGCTTTCAAATGCATCAGTTACTGATATTACCCGAATGACTCCAATGGCAAGCATGGACAGGATGTCTTATAGAAAGTTTGCATTGATGAGGTGGAATGGCTGTTGGGCTTGTAAAAGGTCTGCTAATTAACTTGCAAAGTGCAAAGATTTCCCAGGTTGTTATTGAATGAGAACAGGCTTACCATGTAAATAAAGGATGTATAAATCAGAAGTTCCAGATGTGCCTGATCTTGGAGCTAAAGGTGGCCTGTTTTCCCATTCCCTTTAATTCGTTCTGTGAATGAAAGCTTCTGGCAGCAGAAACCAATATCTGTAACCACTATCTGTACCTTCATTAACAGGCACAATATTGTAATGACTGGAGGGATGACCTCACACAGCCGCTCTGTCAGACATATTGAATGTTAAAGCAGACAATGCGTGGTGTCAGTCTGTTTACAAAGCAGGGCAGGCGTTGTCTTGGCTGGGTGCTGGAAATGTGAGGAACAGTGTGTGCAGTGAGGAGGTGAGTTAGCCCGTTAACATTACAGTTTCTGGCATCACCCTCTACAGGAGCTGGAACAGCCCATTTGGTTCCCCTGGCTGGGGGCCTTGGCATCACCCTCTACAGGAGCTGTAACAGACTGCTTGGTTCCCCTGGCTGGGGGCCTTGGCATCACCCTCTACAGGCGAGCTGTAACAGACTGCTTGGTTCCCCTGGCTGGGGGCCTTGGCATCACCCTCTACAGGAGCTGTAACAGACTGCTTGGTTCCCCTGGCTGGAGGCCTTGGTCTTTAGAGTGGGATCATTGGGCTTGGGACAACACATGGTGTTAGGATCCCAAACTCTAACCTGTAACACATGGGGTTAGGCTCCCGAACCCTAACCTGCAGCACATGGGGTTAGGCTCCCCAACCCTAACCTGCAACACATGGGGTTAGGGACCGGGGACTGGGGACCGTGGGGTGGGGAGGGGGACGGGACTGGGGACCAGGGACCGGTGACCGGAGTACCTGAGGTAACAGTGCTATCCACTGCACCCCTGTGCCACCCCCAATTCATGTTCATGCATGCTTGAACTAAAGCTGAAAGACCAATTAATCTGTGTCCCCTGCAGGGGACCTGAGTCTCTTGTCTTAAACTTAAGAATGATAGAGAGAGAAAGGCTGTGCATCTTCCCCATTCCCACACCCAGGCGGCCCATCTGAAAGGCCCACAGAGTCAGGATGTGCAATCTGCCGCTGTCAGTGCTGTTTCACACGCCCAGAGTCTGCCGTCATACGTTCATATTCCATCCTCAGTTCCAAAAGTGTTTCTGCACCCTCGGAAATCTGTGCAATCACAATCCACTGGATGGTTCAAAAGAAAAGGCCCTTTTCCCCCACTTACTACAGACACGTGTCCTGTATCTGAGTAGTAGGCTTGCTTTTTCAACCAGCTGTTGTGACAGAAAATAGGAGAAATGTTCTGATTAGACTGCAAACGCTTTCCGCCATACGGCTTCTTCCGCCAAAGCTTGCAAACGCACCGGTTCATACACAGGTCACTGAGACAGTCACTGCCTTTAACCAATCAAAAAGGAGATTCAACTTACATTAGCACAGCTTAAAAGTAAGGCAATCTAAATTATGTACATAAAAGGACAAACACCCTCTACGCAGTGCTGACCATTTACACATGAACATGTGCATTACAAGGTAAAGGTCGTTGAAATGGTTTTTAATAGCGATTTTGCGCTCAGGTCCAGGAGGGTGGCAGCATCTAGCCCTTGAGCGTCTAATTTAAGGCACTAATTGGTTAAAGGGTCTGCACACCTTGTTTCCATGGTCAAAATCAGCAGCTGATAGAAAGCCAACAATAAGTAACCTGCAGACACAGCGCCCCCTCAAGGACTGGAGTTAAACCTGCAGGCACTGCGGCAAGCCAGGACTGGAGTGAAACATGAAAACACAGTGCCCCCTCCAGGACTGGAGTAAAAACCTGTAGACACAGTGCCCCCTCCAGGACTGGAGTGTGAGACCCTCATACAGTTAGGCACTCAGGAAGGGACAACAGTTTCACAAAAACAGGCCATCTTTCTTTAAAAAGAATAAATGCATAATATGGAACCCAAGTCTCCTGGGAGTGGGAGGGGCCAGGAAAAGGTCCCCAAAAAGTTGGAAATAACTTAATGGCAGATTGGGCAGATGGCCCAGAAAGCTGCATAAGATGCATTCTCACTGCCAGCCCCTCTGCCCACCTCCCAACACACACACTCACAGATACACACACATACTCACACACACACACACACGTACACACACACACACACACACACACATGCATGCATACACACACGCATACACACACAAACACACACACATACACATGCACAAACGCACACACACATGCATACATACACACACACATGCATACACACACAAACACACAGACATACACATGCACAAACGCACACACACACACATACACACACACATGCATACACACACACACACAAACACACGCACATAAACATGCACAAACTCACACACACACACACACACACACACACACATGCACATACACACAGCCATCCACACAAACACAACACATACATGCCAAACGCCACACCATGCATACCACACACACATGCATACACACACAAACACAGAAATACACATGCAAACGCACACACACACACTAACAACACATGCATACACACACACACACAAACACACGCACATAAACATGCACAAACCACACTCACACACACACACACACTTATGCATACACACTCACAGATACACACACATACAAACACAGATACACACAGATACACATACATACACACACACGCACACACACACTGACACACACACACAAAATAAGAGCTCATTAGCAGTCTGGACCACACTTCAAGGAGAAAGCTTATTTTTAGATGCTTCCACAGGGAGGAATTTTTCACTCTATACCCCTCTCCACCCCCGCCCGCCCCCAAACCAACAGAGCTATTGCTACAGTCAGCACTATTGTAACTGCTATTGATTAATGGTCGTCATGAGAGACCAGTGCGCTGCACATTAGAGATTGCTGGATCACTGATAGATTTAAAAATGTCCCCTGTGCGCATTATGCACAATTCCTTTTTTACATTTGAACTTTGGCCTGATAGGCATCCAGCTGGCCATGAATCTAACTAACTGTGTGGTTTATAATAAGAGCACCAGCACCAGTGTGGGATGAAACGTGAATGCTTCCTGTTTGTCGTGATACGTCACCAGGAAAGATGCAGAATGCGGAGACAGGGTGCCCTGCGCGGACGGGCGACGGAAACACGGCCCATGGCTGTGGGCGGTCTCTCCACATGGTGCATAGTGCCAGTGAATGGTGCGCTGGAAATTTTGCCTGTTGCAGCTTCCTGTGGCGGGGGTCAAGGGTCAAGAGCGCGGCTGGACGGCCACACTGCTGCGTGGGAACTTGCCTGGGCGGCCGGTAAATCTTTTCTGGGTCTCTAGCCTAACGGACACAACAAAGATGGAGACAGGAGTCTGTATCCAGCACCGGAAAACATTTATTTACCCTCGATTTGACCATGAGGTCTCCTGACATTAATAATCTCTTAGCAAGAAAAGCTTGACACTGACATATAAAATTGAACATATCACCTAAATTTTTGTAAATTAAAAATTCGCAATTTCCACTTAGACACAGACAATCTAGAAGCAGTTACAGATACCCAAGAAAGGTGCCAACATTTCTGCTTTTGAACCCTGATAGGGACATGAGATACTTCATCTTCGTTTACTTTTTGCATTATAACTACGGACTCCTCTGCTCATTTCAGTTCCCTCTCTTGGCACAGACGATGACAGGATTGATAGTGAACAGGGACAGAGGTTCAGAGGACTTTCAGCTTCCTCTGTGCATTATCAAACATTCCCACCCCTCGCTGTGCTTCCTGAGAGAAATCTCAGTAATGTTTGTACTGAGCCGTCCCGAGCGAATCAGCATTACTCTAATTGGGAGCTGAAGGGTCTTTGCCAAATTCTGAAATCATTCCCAGATACGACACAGGCAACAAAAGCTGAGCGTAAAATTCAGTGAACGCAGCTCTTCTGTTTTGCCCCTGAACGTTTCTGGGCTCTGGCCTGAAATTGCTTAGCAGGCATTTTTATATCCTCCTTGAGGTTTCCTGGGAAGGGCAAGGGGCTAAGTGTAATTAAACTCAAGCCTTTTAGGTTAATGACACGCCTTCAGCATGAGGGATTGTGGGTACTTTTCAGAAATTACCTAATGTGCACAACCCCTGACCTTTCTGCTTTTAAACTAGTGAGTGCAATTCCACGCTAATGAAAGTCAAAATTCAGCCTCCACAGTTATAGGTTTACCACAGAGGACATATAAAAATTTAATTTGAACGCTGATACGCCGTGATAAATGCGTTCACTTTTTCTGATGTTGATGACCAAGTGCAAGGAATAATCATTTCTGAAAATATTTTTCCCTTAAACAGTCACAATAGATGGCATGGACTTTTGCATCTATGCCAGACATTATGATATTGGTTGTCAACATGCACTGTGGCATTGTGTCTTTGAATATATAAGTATTCCAGCATTATGAGATTTGTATATCATTTTATTATGTCTGAATCCTGAACTTCCTACACATGAGAAATGCCTCTGGTTCACATTGGTAAAATGCTCAGGAACAAGGGCTAGGTTACATTCTTTTTCTGCATTGAATTGCATTAACCAACATGCAAACACAGCTTATGAAAAATGAGTGATCTTTTTGTACATTATGCAGTCCAAATCATGTTCTGCTTCACGTCTGAGTCAGTACAATGCTGTAAGATTACATTAAAGCCTGCACTCCCAATACTCAAGTACTGTGACCAGTATGCAGGTAGTCTTACTCATAAATGTCCTTTTTATAATTATATAATTATGTCCTATAAATATAATTATATTTATATATACTTAAATATATAATTGTTTATTCCTTGAGCATTCAATTGAGCATTAAGAAGAACAGCCCTTTTCTTTGACAAAACTTCACACTTCATCCTCGTATTCTTAACAGTAATACATCAGTATTGGGTAGAGGACTAATTGTAAAGTACATAATCAGAATTTGTGTACAGATAGACATTTACGGTCCAGGGGAGGGACTAGGAATTGAATGATTCGGTTTTACTCTGGGGTGCTGTTTGCAGTTTGAAAAGGCGAATACAAAGGCTCGGCAAACGTAACATATTGTATGTTCTTTACTAAATTCACTTCTCTTCTTCAGCAATTTATGCTATGGGCTTAACAGGCCTTTCAGGACAGCCCCACTTACACGGTCTGTGGTGCAACTACAACTCCCAGGACACATCTGGTTTTCAAAGGTGGAAAGTCCAGGGGTCTTAAGTCCTGCCTTGTGTTCATTCCACCCATGAATTCAGACAGCAGATTTCACTAATTGGGTCTACCCCCTGGCTGAAGAATTGTGGTAATTAGCAAATAAAGGTGATAGGAAAATTCCTCTAAAGGATTTTGTTCCATTCTGAAGCTGGACTGTCCACCTCTGCTGGTTTTACATTAGCCCCTGGGTTACCATTACCAGTGCTAACGGATGATAATGCTCAAATCCTATTCATGGAATTTTTTTGAAATATACATGTACTGGCTGCTGTGTAGTATCTCCCTGCTACGTACAGGAAAAGAGTGCATTCAGAGAAGCAGGATGCCACTGGGTCCGGCGTCACTGGGCCATTTGGGGGTAGTGCTTCATCTGCAGAGGACAGAACAAACAGAAAAACCAATGAACCACTTGTCAGGACTCGTGGGGGGTACGGACCCAAAAGCAGAGGGAAAAAAAAAAACACGAACTCAAAGGATAGAACAGGAAAGGTAAGGGCACAAAGACAAAAAAAAACTCAACATCTTAAGACATAAACACAGAACAGAACACAGCAGAGGTACGCAGGTGGAACACAGGCAAACACATAAAAACACCAGAGATGCATACAGGTCAGGAACAAGCACAGTCGGAAGCAAACACAGGTAGGAACAACCAAGGAACCAGCACGAGTTAAGGACAAGACTTAAATAGACAGGGGTACAAGACACAGTAACTCAAAACATCAACCAGAAAGAGGATACAAGACAGGTGGGAACAATGATAGAATAACGAGACAATAATACAATTAACAGGGGGGAGCAGGACACAAAACAGAAGTGCCGCCATCTGGCGGCCCAACAAGGGAAACACAGACAGGAAAACACAGAACCATGACACCACTGCAGCAACACGGTCAGCCTGTCAGGAGCTGCAATCTTTATGATTTCATGACAGACTAAGGTCCTGACTCTCAACAGTGGGTAAAGATTCCATAGAACATGCTGGGTTGTCCTGTGAACTAGCCAAGTTCTCAATCTTGCTCTCTAATGTGAAAATATAATTATGACTCAGTTATACTGGCTAATAAAACTTTCTCCACCCGCTGTCGTGTGGCAAGTTCTTTGTCGTGAAACTTTCATGTACTGCTGTATATTAGACTTGGCAGGAGGTGGTTCCCTTCTAAAGGAATCATTAGCCATATTGCGCTTTAAAGAAAATGAAAGCATTCGTTACTCTTATTGTATTTTATTTTACATTAGTTTTATTTAACCAGGAAAACCTCACTGAGATCAAAATCTCTTTTGCAAGGGGGACCTGACATAAAACACAAAGTCACTGGGCTTGGGTAAGTGCAAATAAATCTGACAACTATTCGTTATACCGTCATAATACTGTCACTGAAATTTCCTACATAAATTCACCGAAACACACTCACTCGCTTCCGTATGCAAAATTAACTTGGGTGGAATGGTGCAGCATTAGTAATATTACTTGTTGTATAATAATAAAAACAACAATAGATATAATTAATTAATGTGGTCCAAGCAGCATGCGGCAATTACAAATTTTAAGCTGTTTGGATGAATGGTAAAAAAAGTTTCAGTTTCCTTCCCAAAATATTGATAGGATATTCACTAGCTTTGAGATCAACATACAAACAAGTTTCATGATGAGCAACCATTGCTTAGCCAGTCAAATGTTCACCAACAACTGATTGGCTGATGGCAGCCTTTTTTCAGATTTGACTTTATCATTGTACATTCAATGGCAGACTGACACAAAGACACAGCATGCAAAGATTCATCTTTACTGCTCAAATAATTGAGGAATCAAAGGCTAAGCACTAGCAAAATTAGCATGCTGCCCCTGAGTCAAGCATTGTGCAGGTATACCAAGTATCATTATGATCGGACAAAGCACTCAGAAGTTAAAGCTGTTTTAGTAAAAATGGCTGCACCCACAACTATTTATTTGCAGAGGGCAGTGATATTGTTTTGAAAGTTCAACATTTTTTCAATAATTATGCAATTTCAGACTCCACAAATCCTTCCAAGCCTAATTTGGTGACACTCAGCTCAATGGCCTAGGACAAGTTGGCAAAAGTTTTATTTATTTTTTTTTTAAATCTAAATGGTGGGGGAAAAAATGGTTGCTGATGTTTTTTTGAGGCAAAGTTTTGCATTGATGAAGGCTTTTACAGAGATGTCCCTTACAAAATTCAAGCCTCATTGGCCAACGCATTTCATAGCGCCCCCTATAGGCAAGCATGCACCAAAACTTGCATGCTTCATTGGAATCATGACTGTAGGATTACAATGGCTTTCATGAGTTACGCTTCTTTAAATAAAAATGGCCACACCCATGACAATTGATTGCCATGTGGTGGCCATATTGTTTTGAAAAGTCAACATTTGTTTGATAATTATAGAGGTTCAGCATCCACAGATTCTTGATTCTACACCACACAGTTCAGGAGTTATGGGCCAAAACGTAAATTGCCTCGTTACAGCGTCACTATCTGGCCACCAGGCGTCATTGCGATAACCTGAGTAGAAGGGAGACATGGGAACATACCAGCCAAGTTTCAAAGCTCAACAATTTACGGTATTGGCAGTCCATTTCGTTTTAGTGAATAATAATAATAATAATAATAATAATAATCATAATAATCATAATAATAATAATAATTTTTAAAATGAATTAATAATAAAAACCTGAACAAAAACAATAGGGTTATAGCTTAGCTATAATAATAATAATAATAATAATGATGATGATGATCATCATCATCATCATCATCACGTAAGCTACAGCTCGCCAGCAATCTATGAAAGTAAACTATGTCATCACTGACATTAATACCGCGTGGGAACAGTCACATGACAGGTCGAACTTCCCGCATGCAGTGACTGCTAAGCAGCTGCTGACTGCCTCTTCAGGAATGAGCTAGCTGGCTATACTTTTAGCAATTAGTCGTCAGATGAACGGGGACATAAACCTTAAGAATGCTTTCCCGTTTGCTTAAGGAACACCAAGCGAAGCAAAACGAAAGGAAAGAACTCCAAGGTATAAAACGTCGCTTATTGTTGATTTTTATTTTATTCTCCGGGCGTGGGGCCTAGTTTCTGCAGAGACTCGGTGCTATCCTACTTGGTTGTTCCGACGAGCGACGGCAGAATGCGGGGTCGCACCGCAGCGATTCCCTGGCTCTGTCGTAAGTGGGCGAGGAGTGTAGTATTCACCCCGCCCTGGGAAGTTATGATTGGTCTTATGTCTTCAGATGTAATCTTTGATTGGTGTACTGAAGGTGTCAATCTGGTGTAATATTTGTTGTTAGCGGAAGTAAGGTAGTTTTTCATTTGGCATTATTTCTTATGTTGTGAAAATGCTGTAAACTTTGTTCGCCAGCCGGCCGACCATTTCTAAAATAATAAAACTGACGTTAATTTAACAGTTAATGTAATTTTCTTCATTCCCATTTGCACAAGATTAAAATACAGTATAGTTAGTAGCTTTTAGTGCTTGCGCTCAATGGCTGACGTTAACTAGCTATATTTAACTAACTATGATGAAGTTCCTCTGAAGCTGTGTAGTGAACGAAAACCAGTTCATTTATTTCAGTGGTATTCATGTTCGTTCTTGGAGACACGCTGTGCAGACAGCCAATGCTATGATCAATTAAAGTAGCTGAAAGCGTGTTTAAGCTGAAACTGATCGTGGTTGTGCACTTAATGCCCAGTGCTATTAAATATGTCACCCAGCAATGGGAGCTGAGATCCCCAAAGTTACACGCAACAGAGAGAGGGCTCCTTCTGCGTGCACGCGATCACCTGGCCAGTCTTCAGGCCGCCATCTCCCGCGTATGTGCAGTTTCTGCCCCCACGTGCATAAGCCGGGCTCAGTTTAGCCAGGTGCAGGTCAGGTTTTCAACCTCTCAGGGATTGACGCACAGCCCCCGTGTAGTCATTGTTATTATTAGTCATGTGACGTGGGTTTCAGAGATGTAACCTGTTTGTGTTCATTATTATTAGTAATGTGACAGTGGTTTCAATGATCTAACCTGCATATGTCCAATATTATTAGTCATGTGACAGTGGTTTCAGAGATATAACCTGCTTGTGGTCATTATTATTGGTCAAGTGACTGGGGCGTCAGAGATGTAACCTCATAGACATGGCTATACTAGACAGGAAAGCACACCCTCAGCCAACCTAAGTGATGAAGTCCTGGAAGTACAGTAAGCTTGTATTGCGCATGTCTTCATTGCTGAGGGCAAAACATTGAGCTCACCATTAAAGTGAATGGAGAGCATCAGACTTTTGAAGGCAAAATAAAACTTCCCCGATGGTATTTTGAAACTCGATTGACGACCGTTACTTTTCATATGAAAAGCAGACT
This sequence comes from Anguilla rostrata, assembly GCF_018555375.3. NCBI lineage: Eukaryota > Metazoa > Chordata > Actinopteri > Anguilliformes > Anguillidae > Anguilla > Anguilla rostrata. Next base: position 4,707,852 of record NC_057945.1, read on the forward strand.
GAAAAATATTAATTATGTAATAAAATATGCACATTTTAATAAATATTTTCCCATGACTTCTGGACCAAAATAACCATTGTTTCAGAAACTGCTGCACATAATGAAATTTATGGTCACAAAAAATGGAACGATGAGGTGTTCTTTGGTTGTTAAATCACCTTGGATTTCTACATTGAATTCAATGGGCAGCAAGCTCTTTTGCCCTGAACAGTTGTGAAGATGCGCAGTAGAGGTTGTTTCTCGATACTTCCTAGGTTTCACTGACTGGCCACTCCTACACTTTCCAGTTCCTATGTACGCTCTATGTGCAACCTCCCTGTGCTCATTATTTTTGATCATGTGACAGGGGTGTCAGAGCTGTAACCTGCCTGTGTTGATTATTATTGGTCATGTGACAGGGGTGTCAGAGCTGTAACCTGCCTGTGTTGATTATTATTGGTCATGTGACAGGGGTGTCAGAGCTGTAACCTGCCTGTGTTCGTTATTATTGGTCATGTGACAGGGGTGTCAGAGATGTGACCTGCATGTGCTCATTGTTATTGGTCATGTGACATGGGTGTCAGATGTAACCTGCCTGTGCTCATTGTTATTGGTCATGTGACAGGGGTGTCAGATGTAACCTGCCTGTGCTCATTGTTATTGGTCATGTGACAGGGGTGTCAGATGTAACCTGCCTGTGCTCATTGTTATTGGTCATGTGACAGGGGTGTCAGATGTAACCTGCCTGTGCTCATTATTGTTCCCCACAGAGAGACGCAGGCGGGAGGCGATAGCAGCTGCAGCATGTCTGACTGAGGCCCTGGTGGACCACCTTAACGTTGGGTAAGGCTGTGCGACTCTGCGGAGACTAGGGATGTGAACAATTTATCAGTTTGTTGATGGTCAGTCAAGAACACGCATGTTAAATGTTAAATTAAATAATACGTTTCTCATGCCTCCGCGACGGCACAGCCGTGGCCGGAGGAGTTATGTTTTCGGGTTGTCCGTCCGTCCGTCCGTCCACCCATCCCAATTCTCGTGAACGCAATATCTCAGGAACGCCTTGAGGGACTTTCTTCAAATTTGGCACACACGTCAATTTGGACTCAAGGATGAACTGATTAGATTTTGGTGGTCAAAGGTCAAGTTCACTGTGACCTCACAAAACACGTTTTAGGCATACATCCGCGTGACAGTATTTCTAGTTTTTGTCAGATCACCGATTGTTGCCAAGGCTACTGCACTAAATGGGTGATAGAGGGGGCTTGTTGTCATTCACTTTAACGTTACTTACCGTCAGTTGAAATGAAAAGATGGCCAGTTTGCAAAAGGGCGTCGTGCGGAAAGATTTCGAGAAGCTGTATGACGAACACTGTTCAGTGCAAAATATTCGCTGCCAAATTCGCGTACCACACGTCAACATCTACGATGTTAACCCATCTAAGAAAAACCCAACATTCAAGTCAAGGAATCACAGGAAACAAGCACCCAGCTTCATAGTAGTGCCTCACCAGTGTAAAACCAGCAGAAACCATGACAGATTTCATTTCTTCATTGCTATGGCCGATGGATTTCAGGACGTACTGGCATTTGAGGCAGAATGTACTCCTGTGAGATGCACTGTTGCTCAAAAAACCATCACAGCTCAATGTAGTGAAACAGCCGCCACTCTCTGTACCATTCCAAGTTCGACAATGCTGTGCTAGCTATCAGCGTGTAGATGGCAGTGACTACTGAATCTTACATAACTATAACCTGCCACTTCATTGAAGATCATGTGTTAATCTGTGCAGTGAGCGAAGAAGCGTACAATCATTCTGGAAAACATATAGCAATGCTTATTTTTAAAATAAAATAATCTTGTTTTAATCTTATTTTAATCTCGTCGTCTGCGTTGTTTCAAGTAGTGGCGTGATTTAATAGCAGTATCCTGCATCGGACGGTTTTTAAAAACGATTAGTCGGTTTCAGAGAGCAGCTAGTCAGCGGTCAGAAATGCGTGTCGTTCACTTCCTGGGTGAAGACGAGGCCTTCGCATTCTAAGGGGTTATTCATCCAGCCGCTTGGCGTGAGTCATGTGACACTCAACACCACCACAGAGCCTGCCTGAAGCTCCATAGCTCATCAGGCAGCCGTTTCTTGTGACCAGATGGGGCGACATGGCTCAGGAGGTAAGAGGGAAAGAGCGGTTGTCTGGTAGTCGGAGGGTTGCCGGTTTGATCCCCCGCCCTGGGCGTGTCGAAGTGTCCCTGAGCAAGACCCCTAACCCCCTAATTGCTCCCAACGAGCTGATTGGTACCTTGCATGGCAGCCTTTCACCGTTGGTGTGTCAGTGTGTGTGTGAATGGGTGAATGAGAGGCATCAATTGTAAAGTGCTTTGGATAAAAGCGCTATATAAATGCAGTCCAGTCCATCCAGAGCAAAAACAAAGAAGCTCTTTTTGGATGGACTCACTCCACATTCTGTTCCAGTGTGTTTTTAGGTGTGAGGTCCATGTGACCTGATGACTAGCTGGCTTTCCCTGGGCTGGCATCAGGGCATTCGGGAATTTGAAGTTAAAACACCTCTTGAACTCCAAAACTGCTGCCCAGGGATGTCATGCCTCCTGAGGATGTATGTATGCATGTCACCATATTATTCATTTTAAAAATTATTTTGAACTTATTTTTGGGTGGTACTGTGTGGCACATGCAGCCTGTGCTGAAGGAAATGGTGACACGGCTTCCTGTATCAACACTGCTGCTCGGGTCATTGGGAGCAAAGAGGCCGCACTGCTTATGAACTGAGAAGGAAAGATGTCCCGGCACAATATAAAAAGTGACCGTTAATCTTTTTCATACATACCGCCTCTGGAAACGTAATGTCACTTCACAAGCTGCTTTTGGAGTCACTTGAAGTGTATTTCCTTGCTTAAGACTACAAACCCCAGATTGCCCAGGTACCTGCCATTGTAAAACCATCTTGTCCTCAGAAGCTTCTGTAAGCATATAACATTATCCTTTGTTGCACACGATAGCTGTCTGGGCCAGTTGAAAGCGTTCACTAAAATCCCTTGTGAGGGTATTATTTTGAGAAGCGAGAGGATGCTTGTATTATTTTAAGGGAATGAACCAGACAGGCTGGGCCAGTTTTATAGCCCCATAAGATTTGCAAGTCACACTGGGCAGAAGCGTCTGCTAAGTGACTGTACCGCAATGTTCTGAGCCTGACAATGAGGCCAGCTGTGGAGTAATGCAGATCTGAGGTTGGGGGGGTGGGGGGGTGGGGGAGGAACTGACACCCGCCCCGCGCAGCTCTGGCGGGTTTGAGTCACTGGCCCGCGGTCCAGGGTTCGGACGCAGCCGAACGCTCTGGGCTCGATAGCCCCTTTGTGCCTCTGAATTCCTCTTTCATGCGCCTGGTCTTCAGTTACATTACCGTCAGTGCATCTTGATACTTCTGATCGATTGTCTGAGTGGATGACTCAGCGTTTTAAGTACTCTTTATAAACAGCTGGGAGGCTCTCCCACGGTCACCTCACTGACGGGAACCGTGGAAAACATTGCCCTCTTTTCTTAAACAGGTGTATACGTTCCATTTGTTTTTATTTCACCTTAAAGGGGTAACGTATATGAAGACATTCCTGGAATAGCATTTTATTTGAAAGCACTGTATATCAAGTATTTAAAAACAAGTTTTGTTAAGATTGATTCCCAAACACATTACAGTGCTTTCTAAATATCCGTCCGTCCATCCATCCGTCCAAAATCTAACCTGCTTATTTCTGATCAGGATGCAGGGGAACTGGAGCCTTATCCCAGCATGCATTGGGCAGACTTTCTAAATATCTTTTTCAAGTACATTCTAGTAGCATGTGGGACTGACCAAAGAGGGAATGAAATGAGAGCAGTCCCCATACTGTCAAAGCCTCTTGGAGTACGAGAGCTGATCTTGGATCAGTTTTCTCCTGGCAGTACCCTCCGTCCTTACCTTACCCATTATGAGCTAAAAACGGATCCTCCGTCAGGGCCTGGACTCATAAAGACTCTCAGAGCAGCATGGCTGATCTAGGATCAGTTTGCCCTCTAAATATCCTATCCTAATTCAATATGAGCTAAGAGGCAGAAATGATACTGGATCAGCACGTCTCCAGTGAAGGGCTTTATGAATTCAGGCCCTGACCTCAGATCAGTTTGGTCATTTTTCTCATAGGTTTGGAAGTCATTAAGTTAAAATATACTAAGTTTGGGATCCCAGTTGAGCCCTCCTGCTCTGTGACTCTTTATGAGGACGAGCCACGTGGGAAACGTTCAGACGCAATGGGAGAACCGGACAGGCGATTACCTGGAAAATAAACGCAGTTTAAAAAGGGCGGGAGCGGGCCGAGACGAAGCGAGCAGCTGTGTTGCGTCTCCGGGGTGTGCTCCACCGCTCCAGAGCTCATTACTCACCGCTTAAACGCGTCCGCGCCGCTGGGCACGTCGCGCCGCGCGGCAGCGCTGGCGCCCTTCCGTTAGCCGCAGGGAGCGCAGTGCCCGGCGTTTCAGGCGCTGCGGTGGACGCCCGTTACCGATAAAGAGGGTGCCTGGGTAATGCTGCTGTTACTGTGACCCGTGCGCTCACGCTCGGCTTTTCCCGCCTTCGCCCAGCTCAGCGGCCATCACGGGCCCCGCTGCGTACTTGCGCGTGACCTTCTGAGGCTTTAGATTCATCCACCCTTTGAAGAGTTGGTTTTTTTTTTTTTTGGAATGTTTTCTTTTCAAAATTCTGAGCGAGTGCTCTAGAACTCCATTGCTTTGAAGTGCCAGTAGTGATTGTGACATCAGCATTAGAATGTTCAGTTCCAAACATTCTAATCGCATATTTGTGATTTAGAATGTTCAGTTAAGAACATTCTAATCGCATATTTGTGATCTCACACCTTAAAGGGCTAATACCTGCCAGGCTTGGGTCGGATAATTACACCGCGCAGCCAGCTTCTGAGAATAGCTTCCATCCCAAAGGATTTTATTCTGGCAGGCTGAATATTCCTAGAAGTGGATTGCATTCAGGGTAATGAAATAAACAAATATGTGTTAAGGAAATTTGTTCATAAATCATAGGCGTGCTTTATTATCGTGTTATCTGTGAACAAAGCAGAATCTGATCTCTCAATTATTACTTTCAAATGACTGCTCATTATGCTTGGGGATCTAGAGTTTTCAAATTTTAATTCTAATGAGAACCAATTCAGATACATGTGTCTATGTGTCTATGTGTGTGTGTGTGTGTGTGTGTGTGTGTGTAAGAGAGAGAGAATTGGTGAGTATCTAATACGTAATTTCTAATAAGTATTTAATTGCTCTGAATATGAAATGGTCTGTCTTTGGCAGGGTGGCTCAGGCCTATGTTAACTGACACTGTCGGTTGTGTGTCTGTCCATGGCAGGGTGGCCCAGGCCTATGTTAACTGACACTGTCGGTTGTGTGTCTGTGCCTTGGCAGGGTGGCTCAGGCCTATGTTAACTGACACTGTCGGTTGTGTGTCTGTGCCTTGGCAGGGTGGCCCAAGCCTATGTGAACCAGCGCAAGCTGGACCACGAGGTGAAGACCTTGCAGGTGCAGGCCAGCCAGTTTGCCAAGCAGACGGCCCAGTGGATCAGCATGGTGGAGGGCTTCAACCAGGCACTGAAGGTAAGACCCACAGCCAGGCCAGGTCAGAACCGTCCCCTCTGACCCAAAGCAGCCCCTTCTACACCATCACAGCCTGGCCAGGTCAGAACCATTCCCTCTGACCCAAACCAGCCCCTTCTACACTATCACAGCCAGGCCAGTTCAGAACCGTCCCCTCTGACCCAAACCAGCCCCTTCTACACTATCACAGCTAGGCCAGGTCAGAACCATCCCCTCTGACCTAAACCAGCCCCTTCTACACTATCACAGCCTGGCCAGGTCAGAACCGTCCCCTCTGACCCAAAGCAGCCCCTTCTACACTATCACAGCCAGGCCAGTTCAGAACCGTCCCCTCTGACCCAAACCAGCCCCTTCTACACTATCACAGCCAGGCCAGGTCAGAACCATCCCCTCTGACCTAAACCAGCCCCTTCTACACTATCACAGCCTGGCCAGGTCAGAACCGTCCCCTCTGACCCAAAGCAGCCCCTTCTACACTATCACAGCCAGGCCAGGTCAGAACCATCCCCTCTGACCTAAACCAGCCCCTTCTACACTATCACAGCCAGGCCAGGTCAGAACCGTCCCCTCTGACCCAAAGCAGCCCCTTCTACACTATCACAGCCAGGCCAGTTCAGAACCGTCCCATCTGACCCAAACCAGCCCCTTCTACACCATCACAGCCAGGCTGGGTCAGAACCGTCCCCTCTGACCCAAACCAGACCTGCGTCCATTAACAGCAGACAGCACTAATCACCGAGGTCACAAACTACCAGCCTGGGCTCACACCCACTTGGGTCAGACACGCCAAACTCACAGGGTTCCCGTTCGTACAGAACCGCCAAACTCACAGGGTTCCCGTTCGTACAGAACCACTAAACTCACAGCGATCCCATTCATATTTCCACTGCGCTTCCTCTAATAATGCCAGCTCACCCCCCACGGTCCGGGCCCAGCCAATCAGAGAAGCCACTGGCATCAAATTCCCACTAAATAAATGGTGAGCTTCTGTTTCAGAACACAGAAAAGTTCAGCCTGACATCCCTGGCTTATTATGGAAGATAATAGAAGATTATAAAAATCTTTATTCACCGAATAAAAATGTTATTTAGAATGGTGCGTGTATCTGCGTACAGTGTAGTAAGCTTGTGTTTTTAATGCTTATTGGTACTTAAGATGGCTGCCTGAAGGAAAAGCCTGTCTGAAATGGAATCTGTTTGCTTCCGTGTCTGTCAACGGGAGTATTTTCTGAAATGGAATCTGATTGCTTTCGTGTCTGTAAACGAGAATATTTCTTGTTTTGTTTGGTTTTCCCCGAGTGCTGATTGCCATCTCGTCCTGGTCTCTGTTGCTGCAGCTGTGAAATGAGTTTGTATCTGTGGTCATCACTCTCGGAAGTAGCATGACAGTGAAATGTTTGCAGTCCAAAATGAAACTGCAAGCCTCTTTTATCGTTGTCCGATAAGATCAACCTCATGATGGTTTCCGTCACAACCGGAAATTATTTTTTTTTTTTTTTAAACAAACAAAAACACTCATCCAACTCCTTATGCGTACTCTAAAAAAAGGACATGTTTCATTTTGTCCACTTTCCATAAAGTCAAGTATTTATACTGATGACTTTTGAAAACCACCGCAGTAGCACTGAAAGATTGAATTACATTTCCATTTGATAATTAAATTATTTCACAGCAGTATTTTTTAAAGACATTGCACTATATGAAAGTGGAAATAATTTATGTATTTGCCCATAAGTCACAGTGTTTATAATATCTTGGTCATATATTTTATTTTTATTACAGTTTGAGATGGGGGGCAGTGTAGTGGCCTTATCATCAGTGATACAGGGTGGGGGTGGGGGGGAGAGAGAGGTGTGTGCACGCGTGTGTGTGAGAGAGAGAGGTGTGTGTGTGTGTGTGTGCATGCGTGAGAGAGAGAGGTGTGTGTGTGCGTGCATGCATGAGAGAGAGAGATGTGTGTGTGTGTGAGTGAGAGAGAGGTATGTGTGCGTGAGAGACGGAGAGGTGTGTATGCATGTGTGAGAGAGAGAAGTGTGTGCGTGTGAGAGAGAGAGAGAAAGAGAACAGTGAGTGCGCGTATGTGAGAGAGAGAGAAGTGTGCGTGTGTGTGAGAGAGAGAGAGAGAAGTGTGTGCGTGTGTGTGAGAGAGAGAGAAGTGTGTGCGTGTGTGTGAGAGAGAGAGAGAAGTGTGTGCGTGTGTGTGAGAGAGAGAGAAGTGTGTGCGTGTGTGTGAGAGAGAGAAGTGTGTGCGCGTATGTGAGAGAGAGAGAAGTGTGTGCGTGTGTGTGAGAGAGAGAGAAGTGTGTGTGTGTGAGAGAGAGAAGTGTGTGCGTGTGTGTGAGAGAGAGAGATGTGTGTGTGTGTGTGTGTGTGAGTGAGAGAGAGATGTGTGTGTGTGTGAGTGAGAGAGAGGTATGTGTGCGTGAGAGACGGAGAGGTGTGTATGCATGTGTGAGAGAGAGAAGTGTGTGCGCGTATGTGAGAGAGAGAGAGAGAAGTGTGTGCGTGTGTGTGAGAGAGAGAGAAGTGTGCGTGTGTGTGAGAGAGAGAGGTGTGTGCGTGTGTGTGAGAGAGAGAGAGAGAAGTGTGCGTGTGTGTGAGAGAGGAGAGAGAAGTGTGCGTGTGTGTGAGAGAGAGAGAAGTGTGTGCGTGTGTGTGAGAGAGAGAGAAGTGTGTGCGCGTGTGAGAGAGAGAGAGAGAAGTGTGTGCGTGTGTGAGAGAGAGAGAGAGAAGTGTGTGCGTGTGTGAGAGAGAGAGAGAAGTGCGTGCGTGTGTGTGAGAGAGAGAGAGAGAAGTGTGTGCGTGTGTGTGAGAGAGAGAGAAGTGTGTGCGTGTGTGTGAGAGAGAGAGAGAGAAGTGCGTGCGTGTGTGTGAGAGAGAGAGAAGTGTGTGCGTGTGTGAGAGAGAAGTGCGTGCGTGTGTGTGAGAGAGAGAGAGAGAGAGAAGTGTGTGCGTGTGTGTGAGAGAGAGAGAAGTGTGTGCGTGTGTGTGAGAGAGAGAGAGAAGTGCGTGCGTGTGTGTGAGAGAGAGAGAAGTGTGTGCGAGTATGTGAGAGAGAGAGAGAAGTGTGTGCGTGTGTGTGAGAGAGAGAGAGAGAAGTGCGTGCGTGTGTGTGAGAGAGAGAGAAGTGTGTGCGTGTGTGTGAGAGAGAGAGAGAAGTGTGTGCGTGTGTGTGAGAGAGAGAGAAGTGTGTGCGCGTATGTGAGAGAGAGAGAGAAGTGTGTGCGTGTGTGTGAGAGAGAGAGAAGTGTGTGCGCGTATGTGAGAGAGAGCGAGAGAGAGGTGTGTGTGTGTGTGCGTGAGAGAGACAGAGAGGTGTGTGTGTGCGTGAGAGAGAGGTGTGCGCGTGCGTGAGAGAGAGAGGTGTGTGTGTGTGTGTGTGAGAGAGAGAGCAGGTGTGTGTGTGTGTGTAAGTGAGAGAGAGAGCGAGAGTGCGTGCGGTGTGTGTGTGTGTGTGAGAGAGCGAGAGAGAGGTGTGTGTGTGTGAGAGAGGTGTGTGTGTGTGTGTGTGTGTGAGAGAGAGGTGGTGTGTGTGTGTGTGTGTGTGTGTGTGTGTGTGTGTGTGTGTGTGTGTGAGAGAGAGCGAGAGAGGTGTGTGTGTGTGTGAGAGAGGTGTGTGTGTGTGTGTGTGTGAGAGAGAGGTGTGTGTGTGTGTGTGTGTGTGTGAGAGAGAGGTACATGTGTGTTTCCGCTCTGATTCACCTCTTTCCCAGCAGCGCTGCTGCGTTGGGATGTGCGTATTACATGCATTGATCTGAGGCTCGTCATCAGTGCAGCCTGCAGTGCTGGTATGTGGCTGTGGATGGACAAGCACCTGCTGTGGTTACATCAAACAGCCCTCACTCAGGCTTCAGTGGAAGTGGCTTGTGCGATGTGTGTGTGTGTGTGTGAGAGAGAGGTGTGTGTGTGAGAAAGAGCGAGGTATGTGTGTGTGTACGTGTATGTGAGAGAGAGAGAGGTGTGTGTGTGTGTGAGAGAGAGAGAGAGGTGTGTGTGTGTGAGAGAGAGAGGTGTGTGTGTGTGTGTGTGTGTGAGAGTTGGATGTGTGTGAGATGGTTGTGTGAGATCGATGTGTGTGTGAGATTGTTGTGTGTATGAGATGGATGTGTGTGTGATGGTTGTGTGTGAGGTGGATGTGTGTGAGTTGCATGTGTGTGAGATAGTTGTGTGTGAGTTGGATGTGTGTGTGATGGTTGTGTGTGAGGTGGTTGTGTGTGAGTTGCATGTGTGTGAGATAGTTGTGTGTGAGTTGGATGTGTGTGTGATGGTTGTGTGTGAGTTGGATGTGTCGATGGGTGTGTGAGATGGTTGTGTGTGAGGTGGATGTGTGTGAGATGGTTGTTTGTGTGAAATGGTTGTGTGTGAGATGGATGTGTGTGAGATGGATGTGTGTGAGATGGATGTGTGTGTGAGATGGATGTGTGTGAGATGGATGTGTGTGTGAGATGGTTGTGTGTGAGTTGGATGTGTATGTGAGATGGATGTGTGTGAGATGGTTGTGTGTGAGATGGATGTGTGTAAGATGGATATGTGTGTGAGATGGTTGTGTGTGTGAGATGGTTGTGTGTGAGTTGGATGTGTATGAGATCGATGTGTGTGAGATGGATGTGTGTGAGATGGTTGTGTGTGTGAGATGGTTGTGTGTGAGATGGATGTGTGTGTAAGATGGTTGTGTGTGAGATGGATGTTTGTGTGAGAGATGGATTTGTGTGTGAGATGGTTGTGTGTGAGTTGGATGTTTGTGTGAGATGGTTGTGTGAGAGTTGGATGTGTGTGTGTGAAATGGATGTGTGTGAGATGGATGTGTGTGTGAGATGGTTGTGTTTGAGATGGATGTGTGTGAAAGATGGATGTGTGTGAGATGTGTGTGTGAGATGGATGTGTGCGTGTGTGTGAGTTGATGGGAAAGGGGATTATTACAGTCAGTAGATTGCGGCTCTGACTCAGTCAGCAGAACTCCACTCTCCTGGGTGTGAAAGAATAACGCTCAGATGTCCGTCAGGCAGACCGTATCACTTTACTGTGGGCTGTGTCATAAAGACGTGAGTCATCCTACACAAGATTGTCTCAGATGTATCACACCTTCTAAAATCTCACCCCCTGCAGTGTTTGATCATCGTACAGCTCACTGTAATGGGCCGAACAGAGTGAGAGATTTGTGTGCGCTTTCAGAATGTGCCTAAACCCTCCCACAAATATTCAGTTTCTTGTTCTGCGATGCCCCCTTGTGGGGCTGAAAGGCTATTGCAAGCCAACATGTGAGATGTGAGTACTGAGTTTGTACGATAGGGGTGTATTTCAAAGCTAATTCCTGGAGCATTGGAGTGTATGGAAGTTTTTCTGTGGTTTCCTTTCAGTCAAGAGTCAGTTTATTAGGAATGGAGCCTCGGTACCCTGTTATATAGTGCAGGCTTATTATTCCATATTTGTCACACTGAATGGTTTCAGATCTGCCATACTAGACAATGGGAACCTGAGTGAATAAAACACATTTTTAAAGTAATTGTTTTATTTATTTAATGAACAAGTTGTCAAACATGCATATCACTCATGTGAAAAGTAATTGCCCCCTTAAACTTAATAATTAGCTGCACAACCTTCAGCAGCAATAACTGCAACAAAGTGCTTCCGATAATTTCAAATCAGCCACAGTCCGCATAACCTAATTACATTTCTGCTTCAGCTCACGGACTGATGACCAGACATTCTTCTTAAGGATTTTCTGGTACAGAGCAGAATTCATGGTTCTTTCAATAATGGCGACTCATCCAGGTCCAAAGGCAGCAATGTATCCCCACACCATCACACTACCACCACCATGCTTGACTGTTAGTATGATGTTCTTACTGTGAAATGCTATATTGGCTATATGTTAGACATGACCCGTGTTGTCCAAAAAGTTCCACTTTTGGCTCATCTGTTTATAAAACATTATTCCAAATGGCTTGGAGATCATCCAGGTACTTTTCTGCTAATGTGAGATGAGCATTGACCTTTCTGTTGGTTGGAAGTGTTTTCCGCCTTGCTACTCTCCCGTGAATCCCATTTTTCCCAGTGTCTTTCGTATTGTGGAGTCATGAACTTTGACCTTAGCTGAGGCTAAGGAGGCCTGCAGTTCTTTGGATGTTCTTCTGGGATGTTTTGTGACCCCCAGGATGAGTTGTTGCTGCACCCTTGGAGAATTTTTTCCGGCCGGCCACTCCTGGGAAGATCCACACTGTTCCAACTTTTCTCCATTTGGAGATAATTGCTCTTACTGTTGTTTGGTGGAGACCCAGAGCCTTAGAAATTGATTTGTACCCATTTCCATATTCAACCCCTAGCCCCTAGTAGTTCCCCTGAAGTGCCCTCAGCATTATAACTTTCTGACATCACATAGAAGGCCACTCACAAAGATTGCGCAAAGAACTCTGGGATACCCCCTTCAGCACATTGTTGCTGGCTCGGTCATTGCTGTTGTCCAGCACTGAAATATTTCAAAATATTTCAAAATGTGTATTTTAAAGTGTTTTTTAAAAGGCTCTAAATGCTGTTTGAAAAGTATTTTGTTTCCCAGGAAAGTATTTATTTAAAGGAATGTCTTTTTTTAAATTCTATTTGGGAAAGTATTTGGTTTTCCATTAAAATAATTTAAATCAATCAAATACAAAGTATTTTGTGTGTAAATTTATTTGCAAAATACTTCAAATATGTATTTAAGTACATTTGGAAAGTACGTATTTGTATTTGACCCAGGTCTGGTGTGTAGCCTGCATAGATGCAATTGTGTTTCCTGCTGCGGCACTAGTGTTTAGGTGAGTGACTACGGGGTGCAGATATCCTGAGTTCAATTCTTATGTTAGGACTTTGCAACTGCTAGGTGTGCAGCAGTAACAGTCAAAAAGGAATGCCAGGTTAAAGTGAATGCGGTTTATTTTACAGTATGCTTATTGACGAAAATGAACAGATGCAAAAGAGTGTGTAGTAAGTTGGCTATACGCATATGCATAGGAGGTCGTATTGATGAGTCTCCTTGAACCATTGCACCTTTCCCCATATATTTTAAATGTACTACGTTATGGTAAATGTAATGTAACGGTGTGTTAAATGTACTACGTTATGGTAAATGTAATGTAATGGCATGCTGAATCTAATATGTTATGGTAAATGTATAGCATGTGAATTTGTTTGGTAATGTAAGTGTGTTAAATGTACTACGTTATGGTAAATGTAATGTAATGGCATGCTGAATTTAATGTTATGGTAAATGTAATGTAATGGTGTGTTAAATGTACTACGTTATGGTAAATGTAATGTAATGGCATGCTGAATTTAATGTTATGGTAAATGTAATGTAATGGTGTGTTAAATGTACTACGTTATGGTAAATGTAATGTAATGGCATGTTGAATTTAATATGTTATGGTAAATGTAATGTAATGGTGTGTTAAATGCTTTGTGTCCGCAGGAAATCGGGGATGTGGAGAACTGGGCCCGCAGCATTGAGATGGACATGAGGACCATTGCCACGGCGCTGGAGTACGTCCACAAAGGCCAGCTGCAGGCAGCCTCCTCCTAGACACCACCACCACCACCATGGCAACCAGCCCACCAATCAGAGGGAACTTACACAACTACATGCATTTCAGTTCCCCTCCATGGCCTGAACCATTCCCCCCCATATTACAAATTAGCAGCTGAAGTATTGCCAACCGTCATGAGTGGGTACGAGGATCTGGAGGGCTTTGCTTTAGCCGCTGGTGTGACAAGGCTCATTGGTCAATAATAAGCCTATTAGAGTGATGTAATCGTGCTTGTGCTTACCGCCCGGGGTCTTTTGTCACAGTGCGGGTTTTCTCCTGGTTTGTAATGAACAGTGAAATTCACGCGTTTCTCACGGGTGCTGATGCCAGAACTGAAGTCTTCTTGCGCTGCTCTGAGATCCAGTCCGAAGCCGAAGATGCTGTTTGCTCCCTGCGGCACGCGAGTGCAGAACGGTAATGTGTCATTCAGTCACGGGCCAGCAAGCAGAACGCCGTCCCGTGTTTTTGCTCAGACTCTCTGTTGCTGTTGCGTAATAATGTGGCATTTCCGCCCTTTCTGATAGCTGAAACCGGTGTCAGAATCCAGTTATGGAGGGCCTCGGTGTCTGCTGGTTTGCTGTGTGGTTTCAGCATCAGGTTCATTTCTCGCTGAAGTTCATTGGTCATTGAAGTTTTTGATTGGTCAACACCCTGCAGACTCTGCAGCCCTTCAGGACAGGAGTTAAATGTCCAGGCACTACAGTCCACCAGGACTGGAGTTAAACCTGCAGGCACTTCGACCTTCCAGGACTGGAGTTAAACCTGTAGACGCTGCAACCCTCCACAACTGGAGTTAAATCTGCAGACACTGTGGCCCTCCAGGACTGGAGTTTGACACCCCTCACTTACAAACTAGCACTGATTATGCTATGTCATTTATGACAAAACACACATGCAGATTGGGTACATCTGCCGTGTCATTAACATAATTTGGTAATTTTTCTCCACTAGTAAATATATTTATGATCTATGACCCTATCGCATGTTCTAATATAGAGTTGTTATGTGGCTAAATATAGCTTTTTAAGAATATTTTCAAAGTGTTTCCAATGAGTTTACATGTATGATCCCTGTTACCTTGGCAATAAATTAATGTATCTTTTGTGTGTTTTTTAATTAACCTTGCTTGGACATGATTGTTGGCTGTGAGCTTTTGACAAAGCTCATAATGGAAGTAATAAAAAAAATTTAATATAAAAGGGTTTCTGCATGTTTGGTATTTCCAAATGTAAACTGAGAATTTGTTAGGTTCTGGACAAGACATTAGGTCAGTGCTTCATGAACGCCTCTAACACAACTAGACAGCAGTTAGGACGTTCTTTACAATTCAGTCACAGTTATGTTCCATAGAGTTGGGGTTCCTTTCCAGTTCAGTCACATTTGGCTGAGTGATCCCCCCTATCCCAATTGAGAATCCCCAGGCATATTCATGAGCAGTCACTGCTGAAACCTCTCGTGTAAATTTGGGGGAGTGCGGACAAGCGTGCACACTCCAGCGAAGTGCACGCCAGTCGGCACTTCATAATTTTCTGGGCTGACCGTCGTGAGTCAGACCGAGACGCTTCATGGACAGCTCAGCGGGCAGGCGCCTAATCGACCAACGGGAGACACTGTCATCTCTGTCACACTGTGTGCAAGGAGACACTGTCATCTGCCTCCCGGAGTGACACTAAAGCACAGCTATCTGGCATAGTGTCATTCAATACCAGTCCATACTGGAACAGGGCCTTAACCGATACCAGACCAGGGGAACCATCCACACGCTGGAACAGGGCCTTAACTGATACCAGACCAGGGGAACCATCCACACGCTGGAACAGGGCCTTAACTGATACCAGACCATGGGGTCCATCCACACACTGGAACAGAGCCTTAACAGATACCAGACCATGGGGCCCATCCACACACTGGAACAGAGCCTTAACAGATACCAGACCATAGGGCCCATCCACACACTGGAACAGCTTTAAAAGATACCAGACCAAGGGAACCATCCACACACTGGAACAGGGTTTTAACCGATACCAGACCATGGGACCCATCCACACACTGGAACAGAACCTTAACAGATACCAGACCATAGGGCCCATCCACACACTGGAACAGAGCCTTAACAGATGCCAGACCATGGGACCCATCCACACACTGGAACAGAATCTTAACAGATACCAGACCATAGGGCCCATCCAAACACTGGAACAGAGCCTTAACAGATACCAGACAATGGGGTCCATCCACACACTGGAACAGTGCCTTAACAGATACCAGACCATGGGGCCCATCCACACATTGGAACAGAACCTTAACAGATACCAGACCATAGGGCCCATCCACACCCTGGAACAGAGCCTTAACAGATACCAGACCATGGGACCCATCCACACACTGGAATAGAACCTTAACAGATACCAGATCATAGGGCCCATCCACACACTGGAACAGAGCCTTAACAGATACCAGACAATGGGGTCCATCCACACACTGGAACAGTGCCTTAACAGATACCAGACCATGGGGCCCATCCACACATTGGAACAGAACCTTAACAGATACCAGACCATGGGACCCATCCACACATTGAACAGAGCCTTAACAGATACCAGACCATGGGACCCATCCACACACTGGAATAGAACCTTAACAGATACCAGATCATAGGGCCCATCCACACACTGGAACAGAGCCTTAATAGATACCAGACCATGGGGTCCATCCACACACTGGAACAGAGCCTTAACAGATACCAGACCATGGGGCCCATCCACACACTGGAACAGAACCTTAACAGATACCAGACCATAGGGCCCATCCACACACTGGAACAGAGCCTTAACAGATACCAGACCATGGGGTCCATCCACACACTGGAACAGAGCCTTAACAGATACCAGACCATGGGGCCAATCCACACACTGGAACAGAACCTTAACAGATACCAGACCATAGGGCCCATCCACACACTGGAACAGAACCTTAACAGATACCAGACCATAGGGCCCATCCACACACTGGAACAGAGCCCTAATAGATACCAGACCATGGGACCCATCCACACATTGGAACAGAGCCTTAACAGATACCAGACCATGGGGTCCATCCACACACTGGAACAGAGCCTTAACAGATACCAGACCATGGGGCCAATCCACACACTGGAACAGAACCTTGACAGATACCAGACCATGGGACCCATCCACACACTGAACAGAGTCTTAACAGATGGGGCCCATCCAGACACTGGAACAGGGCCTTAACAGATACCAGACCATGGGGCCCATCCACACACTGGAACAGAGCCTTAACAGATACCAGACCATGGGGCCCATCCACACACTGGAACAGAGCCTTAATAGATACCAGACCATGGGACCCAACCACAGACTGGAATAGAACCTTGAATGATACCAGAATGATACCAGACAATGTAATAGTGCTTTAACCAGATGAGAAACAGGCTTGTGACTTGGGGTTTCATCTAAACCCCAGTATCTAGAGATAAGAAACTACTTTTTTTAACAGATATACAGTACAAAACAGCTTCAACTTTATCAATGCGGCTCACAAATATATACTGAAGTACAATTTACATGTCCGTTAAAATACAGCTGTGTTCCATGATGGAGTTGGCAGAATAAATTAGTTTACTGGAAATATTCAGCTGTACAGTGAAATTTTCAAATGCACTGAACAAAAAGCAACTCCAAGAAACTCCAAGAAACTGGAGCTCTAAAAAATGAGCCCGCTCTAAGGCAGCATTCTGCTGTAGTCATGAGGTAAAATAACTTTATTAGTTGGTTTATGAAAAATGGACAATGGGATATGACATTTCAATGTTTTTTTTTTTTTTAAAGGAATCTCCAGAATAGACGTTTTTTTCTTTCATATTTACGATATGTTCATTTGTTGTTGGTGACTATTGATCCTTGGAGAGATTTCGTTGTTTCTCAAAAAAAAAATGAGGCTGATACATTGATCGGAAAATATATTTGAGTAATTTCATTCCTCCGAGGATTTGAACCGTTAACACCTGAATTAGCACGCTTTGTTTTGAGTTGTAGAACAAAAGAGGCTTTATGTAAGTGTGCAGTGTGGAGAAGTGGGAATTATTGACTGTTTATTAGTCACATGGTATTACACACAAAGCCTTAAGTAATCTCCTTTTGAGTTCCAGGTCCACTTGCCCCGTGAGCCAATCGTAACGTCACGTCAGGCTTCTTATCCACCGCAAGGGCGCACACAATGGCATGATCACAAGTCAAAACGCAACGGCCACTTTGCGCTCTTGGGTTGGTTGAGCGCTGTTGGGATGTGACGCTAAACTTGGCGAAAGCCGAAGCATGTTCCCCTTTCAAATACTGTAAGCATGCTGAACTGTGTTCTGATCTTGAGTGCAGGTCTTATAATCGTGAATGGATATTTAGTTTGCCAGCCGATGCATCCCCTGCCATGCAAAGGATATTAATAATAGATGCTGAAAGTAAAATGTGTTAAATAAGATTACAGGTTTATTATATTATAATGTTAGAGTGCTCATGATGAATTAATAACTAATGAAGTGAGTGCTTTTGTATGACATTTCAATATTTAATTTATTTTCTGCTGTTCACTTGGAATCCATGCAATTTTTCATAAGTCATAATAAATGTATGAGTTTGAAGTGCACTGGAATGTGATGACGATTCCTACAGTTGAAACCTCTTCTTCTCCCTTCACAAATGGAGCTTGCATGGTTGTGATTAAGTTTAGTGCGTAGGAGGGATGGCGAGTCGAGTGTTTCTGGTTTCCTCTCTAGTGGCCATTAAAATGGGAAAACCGATCTTTTCAGAGAATTTATAACAATTTGTTCTTTTGTTTTTTTTTTTAAATCATACCATTTTGTTGGGACATTGTACTGCCAGTTATGATTATTTAAGTTACCATCCCTGTACCCCTCCCCCCCAAAAAAAAAAAATACAACATTGCTTGTAAGTACTTTAGAATTCATGAATACCAAATAAAGTAATTGATTAAGTACCAGTGAATTTAATTTATTATCTAAACAGTCAGCTCAATCCAACCTCTTCCCACTTTTGCTACTATTGAGTACCCCCAACCCTGTTCCTGGAAATCTACCATTGTTTAGGTTTGCATTTCAACCCAAATTTGGCACACCTGTTTTTAATAATTAGCAGCTCAATGAGATCGCTGGCTGTTGAATGAGGTGTGCTTTGTTATGGTTGGAGTGCAAACCTACGGGACAGTTGATCCCCAGGAACAAGGTTAGCAGACTTGCGATAGCCCTACCCTCTCTCTGCATTATTGTCCCGTCTCTCTTCCCTCTCTCAGGGACACTTGAAGGTACTGTTTTCAGTCAGCCCTTCTCTCCTTTTCTATTATAATGACCTTCTAAAGCACACTCCAAAGTCCGCTTCTGTGTCCCTGTTCTTATTGTCCGTGACCTCTCCACAGCTTCTCACTGGGTTGGCTGCCGTGTCCCGCAGTCTTCCCTGACTACACTGCGGATCTGTAGCACAGCCCTCCACTGGGCGGTTCCTACCTTGACTGTCGCTCCTTCCAGGCCGGGCTGTGGTTTTGAGACCTCAGGAACTCTTGAGATGTGTCCCCCAGGGTTCTGTCCCTAGCCCCCTCCTCTTTTCTCTCCATACCAAGTCTCATTAGGCCCATCTAATCATTTGTATGCTGATGATATACAACTCTTTCTCTCCTTATTCTTGAGAGATACATTGATGTTCTCCACTTCTGTTCTTTGCTCTGGATAAGGGCATCTGCTAAGCAACTGTACTGGTCTGGAAGCAAGCACTAACCTCTCAATTTCCATCACAGCAACAAACTTTACATTTCTTGGAGAGCAAACCACAGAATATTACAGTATTTCTGTGGAAGGAATATTATCATTCCTTATACTGACTGTAAGGATGACCACTGGACTACATTTCCCATTGTGCATTTACATCCTACATATCATTCATTGACAAAATAGCAATTAATTCTTGGTTTCTGGAAACCTGTGGGAAATATTTGAGTCACTTGCAAGGCTGCATTTTCAGTTTGACTGCAGGGAATTTATGGAGTATGAGAATGTCTTTTTTATATATGTGGGTTGTGCCTAATGATTCCAAATAAATGATGCCTTTGTGTGGTGAATGACAGAAAAAGTGTCACAAGATACAAAACATCTGCTCCACAAGGAGCAAATTCAACAGGCTAATTATACACAAATAATTTTTTAAATATATCATTTCATAGTGGTTGCACTGTCTACTAAACCAACCAGTTGAAATGTCAAATGTAAAAAAAACTAGGAAAGGGTTGTCCTTGATATTCAGCTGATAAAAGGACTGGTTTTATTGTAATAAATGCATATAATACTTCTGTCAGAGTTACAAGAATAAATTGTGCAGCTGAATAGTGTCATCCTTTTAAAAATCATATTTATGTTTGTTGATGAGGGTGCATCACCCAAAATGGACATATGGGCAGAAAATAATAAAATGATAATAAGAGACAAGATGTACACAATATTGGTCAGTCTGGCTCAACAGACAAAATCAAAAACCTAGTGATAATTGTAAATGCAGTCCTCAGTTTTAAACCACGGATCGACAAGGTAACCAAGCCTGCAGTTTTTCACCTCATGAACATAGCCAAAGTCAGGCCATTTTTTAACTATACAAGACGCAGAAAAAGGGATACATGCTTTTATTTCAAGCCGTTTGGATTACTGTCCAAGAAGTCAACTGAACAAACAAAAAACCAAGACAAAATAACATTACACCCCTACTGCTCTGCACTGGCTCCCTGTTTCATTTGGAATTTATTTGAATGTTTTACTACTTGTTTATAAAGCACTAAATTACCTAGCACCTTCTCAAGACTGCATTTGTTTTTATGGACCAGTGAGAGATCTTCAGTCATCCACAGATATTACACTCCTAAACTATGGACCATTCTCCCACAGCACATCAGAACAGCCGACTCAGTAATCTTAAAAAGCAACTCAAAACGCATCTTTTTCAACTGGCTTTAAAGTGATTATTCTCGTCAGCTTTGTGGTTTTTTACTGTATTATTTACATTGTATTGTAACTTAGTTTTATTTGTTCGCTTGTTTGTTTATTTTTCCAATTTTTTATTAGCATACTTTTTTTTCATACATGAATGTATGTATGCATTGCTTTTGAGTTATTTGAGCTGCAGTAATAAATGTATTATTATTATTATTATTATTATTATTATTATTATTGTTGTTGTTGTTGTTGTTGGCTTTCTTTAAACCGATGCAGCGGATTGGCTGTGAATGTGCAGGCTTACTTCTTCTGCTGGCCCTAAAAAGGTCAGTTTATTTATTGGGTACAAGAGCTGTGAGAAAACATCTCTGCCAGCTAGAAGCAGGCATCAGTCTCTGTCAATCACATAATATTAATGCATAATTGAAATTTAAAAAAATATTTGTTTGTAGAGTGGATTTTAACTGAACTCTTTCTAATTCAAAGACCTTTTCCTTTCTTGGCCCGAACTCTGTGTTCTCCCGTCTGATGTCTTGACTAAATGCTGTGCATAAGCACAGCTGTGCTTAAGGTTGCCGGATTTAGAATTTGCCAAAACCAGACAACATGTGCAGCGGGAAGCTTAACGGTCAAAGAGGTTCCAAGAGCTATCGGATCGGGAGGGTGGGGCTCCCAGTAAATATGGAATAATATATCAATACGTTTGCTTGCAGAACAATAATTCACTAAAAGCAGAAGGAATCATACTTTGTAGACCTTTTAAATGCACTCTTCTAATGCAGCACTTTCCTTCTTGGCCCAAATCGTTTCTCCGGGTAGCACTGACCATAGACACACAAACACAGAAGCACACAACAAACATGGACACTTCACACATAACACATACTACTAATTCTACTCAGACATCTCCCATTCCACTACAACACACACACACACAAACATGCACACACACACATACACTTACACACATACACACACACACACACACGTACACATGAACACACACACAGGCACGCATGCACACGCATGTACACACGCACCAAGCCTACACATGCAAAGACACACACACACACACACACAGATTAAAGATTATAATGTATTGTCTTCCTGCCTTAAAGGATAAAGCTCTTTCTTGGGCAGTCACTGCCAGCCAGGAACGAGCAGTCGCAGAGGGAGGAGGCAGAGCAGAAGCACATTCGCACAGAACCAAAGTAGAGGTAGGACTGTTCTCACAACTAAATCCTGCGTCCCGAGTTCCATGCAGAGTGGTTGCAAGGTTATTTATTGATCTTAAAATATCTGCTGAGTGTCATCGCTTTTTTGGGAGAGACGCGTGTACCTCCCAAACAGGAAGTGTTTCATTTCATTGGAATGGGAGCTAGCATCCTTGCATCTCGCTGAGATTGTGATTGTTATCGTGAGATTGTGATTGTTATCGTGAGATTGTGATTGTTATCGTGAGATTGTGATTGTTATCGTGAGATTGTGATTGTTATCGTGAGATTGTGATTGTTATCGTGAGATTGTGAAACTTTCACTGCACATAGATGCATGTGTTTCCGATTTTCGTGTTTTCATGTTCATGATGTTCTAGTTCAGCAGCATGGGCACAAATATCTTTAATTACATGACAGGAATTCAGACAGTTCTGTGGAAACACACAGACATGCAAATACATTAAATTAGTATTATTTAATTAGTAAATTGAATTATTTAGCTATGCATAGTTATGTGCTGTTGATTTTCTTTTTCTTGTGTTCTGTGATTTTTTTCCTCCACCATTTAATTTGCTTATACATGAGTATGCTGTCATTACTTTTCATTAAGCGATTCAGAACTTTTGATTCTGAACTAAAAGAATGAAGTAATACACAAACACAACTATATATCTATATATCTGACATGCTAAAAAAATGAATTCACACAAAGCACGTTTGTACCTGCAGATGTGTACTTGTTCTTCCTCAACTCCTCAAAGTCATAATCTCTGTGTCTAACGGGTTTTAAGCCATGAGAGGCTTATTAGACGTGAACAGCATCTGATTTTATTTTTTTCTCATGGAAAACTTTCTCTCAGATGCTATTTTCACCCTGTAAGAGCCTTATCCAAAGAATTCTCATGTGCTCGCAGAACTATTGCCAAACCCAAGGCTTCCTGCTTTAATTATTAATGGACACACAAAAGTACACACACAGTAATTAATTAAACTGTCTATTCCCATTGGGGTCTATCTTTTTAATTTATTTTATATTTCTGGGTTGTCTGAATTTTACTGTCTGTTTTGCTAATTTTGTAGTTCCTTGCAGCTTCAGAAAAGAAAAACCCCAACAGCAAAAAAAGTGAACACAACAGTTTATTCATTTTGAATAATGAAAGGAATAGGATACACGAGACAATAAACTGTGGATTTTATTTCCAGTTTACCTGGTTCTGTGTGTCCTTGTTTTAAAAAAGAAGCACCTTACATAATGTCTGTACAGACAGTGAAACAAAGAAGTAAGTTTGTCTGGCCTCCATAAGGGATAAAATTTAATCTGTGTGGAGTCAGCGATCTATTCATGCGTAATACTTCAGCCTTATTCCACATTTGGGCAGTACACAGAAGTCTGCTTCTTATCAAACCATCAAAGTAAAACAGACTGTTTACTGTGCTGACTGGGAGTCAGCAGTGTGTGATGAAGAGACAGTGCTCAGTTGCAAAACATCCTACTGGATCGGCATTATGTAAAACTTAGGTTCTCCATAATACAGTGTCATCCTGTTTTGTATTGTCGTAAAAGTGATGTCATGGGGAACAAGTTGGTGTCTTTTGTGGTGGGGGTGCTGACACAGATACCTGTGGGACACCACCCAGCCAGATGTAAAGGTTAACCCGGTGTGATATGCATACAGAGGCAGTGCAAGCAGGATCATTGAGCTATGCTGTTTAACCATGATTGAGTCTTTATTTCATGTCTTGGCGTTTTGCTTTGATCTTTTTGTAGAATGGTTCGACTCGTCAACGTGGTCTCCTACGCATCACATGCACATCGCCATGTTCTCCACTCACATTTTTCACCGTTATATTATCATTATTACTGAATGCACGGAACAATAAACTGCATTCATTTTAACCTGGCATTCCTCTTTGACTCTTACCACTGCACGCCTAGTACGCAGAGAACTCAGGATATCTGCATATATACTCGCACTAGTGTCGTAGCAGGAAACACAATTGTATTTATGCAGGCTACACAAGCCAAAGACATGTCCACTTCTACCAAGATAGATAGCACTAAAAAAAAAAAAAAACACTACTGGCAGACAGCAGTCACCTCCTTCTATTCATAACTGTTAGCACAGAGGAAAGGTTAACACACTATTTTTGGGAGTCTGATAAATTAATTAAATTAATCCCGTTGCAGTATCACCGGGTAAGACTACACGCGCTCCTTCACCACTCAGATACTTCTGCTGTTTGGTTTGTGGAGGGGTTTCTTGCGGTTGGCGACCTCGATGGGATAAGTTTGGTTTCTTGCGGTTGGCGACCTTGACACACTGTTTGGTGTATCTGAGGGGCTTCTTACACACACAACCTCTGGAAGTAGATGCAGGCCTGAGACAGAGTCACCAGGAAGTTCATGCTTTTCTATGAAAACCGGCTGTAAATTTCCGAATTTGTTACTGAAGTGAAGTAAATGTCTGAATTTGTTACTGAGAACAATGAAGTGAACTCCATATAGAATGATCAAGTAGAGCAGTAAAATTCATACAACATATACAGTATATAATAATATAATGAATAATAATATAATTTTACAAAATTGACACATGTATATCCACATCCACACACATATGCGCGCACACACACACACACACACACACAGTAACAAACACACACAGCAACAGAAACACACACACACACACACACAGTAACAGGAACTCACACACACTCACACACACAGTAACAGAAACACACGCACACACACGCACACACACACACAGTAACAGAAACACACACACACACACACACACGCACACACACTCACGCCCTCTCTCCCTTGCCCTCAGTCCGGACCTCACAGCGCATCGATGGAGGACCTGTGCCAGTACCTGCTGGTGGCCTTGCCCGTGGTGTGTTTCCTGGTCTGGCTGTGGCGGGACAGCCAGCGGGTCCCCAACATCACGGAGAAGTACGTCCTCGTCACGGGCTGCGACTCGGGGTTCGGAAACCTCCTGTGCAAGCGGCTGGACCGGCGGGGCTTCCGCGTGCTGGCCGCCTGCATGACGGAGAGGGGGGCGGACGACGTGCGCCGGGCCGCCGGCCCCAACCTGAGGACCGCGCTGCTGGACGTCACCGACTCCGCCAGCATCCAGAAGGCCCTGGAGTGGGCCACGAAGGAGGTCGGGGACACAGGTGAGAGAGAGAGAGAGGGAGGGAGGGGGGGAGAGAGAGGAGGAGGGGAGGGGGGGAGGGGGGAGGGAGGGGAGGGGGGAGGAGAGGGCGAGAGGGGGGAGGGGAGAGAGAGGGCGAGAGGGAGGGGGGAGGGAGAGGGAGGGGAGGGGGAGGGGAGGGGGGAGAGAGGGGGAGGAGAGGAGAGGGAGGGAGGGGGGAGACAGGGAGAGGGAGAGAGACACAGGTGAGCAAGAGACATAGAGAGGGAGGGAGGGAGAGAGAGAGAGAAAGAGACAGAGAGAGGGAGAGGGAGGGAGAGAGAGAGGAAAAGAGAGAGAAGGAGAGAGAGGGAGAGACAGAGGGAAAGAGAGAGAAGGAGAGAGAGGGAGAGAGGGGCGGGGCTGATATTTTGGGGGTCTACATTCTGTTTGAGTACCACAAATTACACAAATGAAGCACTCTGGATGTGTCTGCTGGCTTCCTTCCAACCAAAATGGAAAACTTTGAATTATAACAACGTGTTAACTGCTCTTAACCAGACACTTTTAATGTCTGCCGATGAATTTACGGTCTGAAGGACACATTATGTCAGAAATGGCTGCGTATGCCATAAATAATAAATGTGCCAGAAATATTCACATCCCTGTCAGGTCAGCTAATGCTTTCGTTTAATGTGTTACTGTATATAATAACCAGAAAGGAAAAGTTTATAGAACATAAGCGAGTTTTTTCTACAACATTAATTAATCCTGTTCAATTAATAAGTTGAACGCTTGATGAATGCATTCACTGTCTGAGAACTGATCTGTCTGATAAAAAGTCCTAAAATTTGGGATATATATTTTTTTTGGTAGTGTGATTATCTGTTTCTGAATTAATGTGGCAATAGAAGGGTAAAGCATCCCTTGACAGACACTAAAAGTGTCGGAACAATTAACAACTTTGTTTGAACACTCTGTTTAGACAGATGTAACTTCAATTTGATTTTCTTCACATTTTTTTTCACAATTAGATATTTTTCGTTCCAATCTGAGCCGCATGCATACGTGGTCCTAATTCTGATACATATCTTGTGATTGGCCAATGTGACTTGTGTCTGACCAGGAAAATAAGATTTTTTTCCCCCTCACAAGTGCTTTTTCTGCACTTGTCACGTGTCGACTTTAAACAACATTTCACAACAGGAGCTAGAAACATGCCGCTTGGCCCAAACACATGAATCTGGTCTGAGCCACTTGCGACACTACTGTGTGGACAGTAACCCAAATAGATCGGATTTGAGAAGCTAATCCGATTTGAGGATTAAGAAAAGCCTTAGTGGCTACAAATCAGGGGTGCAGTTATGGCTGGAGCGCAAAGCAGCATACTGCGGGTCCCCAGGACTGATTTGGGAAACCCCTGTTGTAGAGGAAGCCACATCCACAAAACATTACAGATCATTCACTTAGCAGACAGTCATATCCAGTGTGACTTATAAACACGGTGAACGTCACACTGGATATGACTGTCTGCTAAGTGAATGATCCAGTGTGCCTTATAAACACGGTGAACGTCACACTGGATATGACTGTCTGCTAAGTGAATGATCCAGTGTGCCTTATAAACACGGTGAACGTCACACTGGATATGACTGTCTGCTAAGTGAATGATCCAGTGTGCCTTATAAACACGGTGAACGTCACACTGGATATGACTGTCTGCTAAGTGAATGATCCAGTGTGCCTTATAAACACGGTGAACGTCACACTGGATATGACTGTCTGCTAAGTGAATGATCCAGTGTGCCTTATAAACACGGTGAACGTCACACTGGATATGACTGTCTGCTAAGTGAATGATCCAGTGTGCCTTATAAACACGGTGAACGTCACACTGGATATGACTGTCTGCTAAGTGAATGATCCAGTGTGCCTTATAAACACGGTGAACGTCACACTGGATATGACTGTCTGCTAAGTGAATGATCCAGTGTGACTTATAAACACGGTGAACGTCACACTGGATATGACTGTCTGCTAAATGAATGATCCAGTGTGCCTTATAAACACGATGAACGTCACACTGGATATGACTGTCTGCTAAGTGAGTGATCCAGTGTGACTTATAAACACGGTGAACGTCACACTGGATATGACTGTCTGCTAAGTGAGTGATCCAGTGTGACTTATAAACACGGTGAACGTCACACTGGATATGACTGTCTGCTAAGTGAGTGATCCAGTGTGACATAAACACCGTGAACGTCACTCTGGATATGACTGTCTGCTAAGTGAATGATCCAGTGTGCCTTATAAACACGGTGAACGTCACACTGGATATAACTGTCTGCTAAGTGAATGATCCAGTGTGCCTTATAAACACGGTGAATGTCACACTGGATATGACTGTCTGCTAAGTGAGTGATCCAGTGTGACTTATAAACACGGTGAACGTCACACTGGATATGACTGTCTGCTAAGTGAATGATCCAGTGTGCCTTATAAACACGGTGAACGTCAGCGCTGCTCTCGGGAGTAGAAAAGTGCGCTATGAATGGGAAGGGGAGAAAATGGCCGCTGTCCTCCCGTCTCCAGGGCTATGGGGCCTGGTCAACAATGCGGGGCGGTCCCTCCCCATGGGCCCCACCGAGTGGATGAAGCCGTCGGACTTCGAGAGCACCCTGCGGGTGAACATGACGGGCGTGATCGCGATGACGCTGGCCTTCCTGCCGCTGCTGAAGAAGGGGCGGGGCCGCGTGGTCAACGTGGCGTCCGTGCTGGGCCGCGTGGCCGCCAACGGCGGGGGGTACTGCATCTCCAAGTTCGCCGTGGAGTCCTTCTCCGACTGCCTCAGGTATCCTGCCGCTTGCACGGCCTCGAGTGCCAGGGTTAGGGTTCGGGAGAAAACTCACCCAGCGACGTAAAAAACTACGATGTAAAAACTACTACCTAAAAACTCACCCGACAATGTAAAAAACTACTACCTAAAAACTCACCCGACAATGTAAAAAACTACTAACTAAAAACTCACCCGACAATGTAAAAAACTAAAAAACTCATTCAGCGACATAAAAAACTACTAATTAAAAAACTCACCCAGCAACATGAACTACAAACTAAAAAACTCACCCAGCAAAATAAAAAACTACAAACTAAAAAACTCGCCCAGCGACATAAACTACTAACTAAAAAACTCACCCAGCAAAATAAAAAACTACAAACTAAAAAACTCACCCAGCGACATAAACTACTAACTAAAATACTCACCCAGCAATATAAAAAACTACTACCTCAAAAACTCACCCAGCAATGTAAAAACACTAGCTAATAATTTACTTGCCCAGCAATGTAAAAAAAAAAAAAAAAACTTTTTATTCTGTTCAAATAATAATACACACATAGTGTGATACAGTGATACAGTGAAAAAGAAAGTACACAAACGATTTCAATTCTGTGATTTTACGAACTTAGACAAAACAAACCCTCATCCAGACTTCAGTCCTACCTTCACACATTTTATGGCTTATTTAAGGCTGAATAACCATGTACAAGTAGCTATCTATTAGATGTAATAGTGCGCCAAAGATGACTCAGGGAGAACAATCTGTTCCTGTTTAACACAAGTATATGCACACATTAATGCTTCTGGCAATGACATCATCTTTTCCATTTCAGGATCAATCACATTGAAACCAGGCATAAAAAAATGAGATTTTCTAAAATATTATTTATTTTATTTTTTATTGAATATCCCTTGTAGTGTAGGTTTCAGCATAATAGAATATATGTACGGTTCTTGAAACAAGACCAGAGACTCTCGTCATGTGCCCTACAAGGGACACAAATGAATTGCAGGGGTATATGTGCATGTGGCAGTCCAGCATTGACTGTTGACATGATGTTCCTGTCCTCTGAATGGGGGAGTGTAGGCAGCCATCCTTGCCTCAAGCTCCCATAGTTCATTGCACAGTCTTTATCAATAACCTCTCTGATGTGTTGTCAGAATTGTATTTAGTGGACGCAGCTTGTGTGGACAGGACAAAAAAATGCAACATGGACAACTTTAAGGTACAAACACCAGATTTTTCACAAACACCAGAATTAAATATGAAAGGAAACATAAAGGTAAAGGCAATTTATTGGGGAAAGGGTATTTTTTGCGGTTTGATGCTGTGGGCTGCCAGTAGGGGGCAGCATTTCAGCTTATCTTATAAGAATATTCCTTGAGCTCCATACCTCCCTGCTATAAGCATGGCAATGAACTGCAGTTCAGAGAGGTATCCCGTTCTGGCACCGCCCTCTTAGGATCTGATCAGTGTGCAAGCTTGCACATCCCTGGTGTGGCAGGCAGCTGCTACAGTTAGTACTGTCCCCGAGTACAGCACTCAAGAGCTCTCAGGAGGGTTGTTCTCCTAGGCCAGAGCACCTCGAGAGAGGGAATCTCAGTGAATCTGTTTTGCCAGGAGGGACATCCACTACTTTGGGGTCAAGGTGTGCATCATCGAGCCGGGGTTCTTTAAGACGGCCGTGACCAACCTGGAGTCCTTGGAGAGGGAGCTCCATCGGCTCTGGAACCAGCTCACCCCAGAAGTGCGCGACAGCTACGGAGAGAAGTACTTACTCAACTGTGAGCACACCGCCGCACTCCTCCCGGCAGTTTCGTCTAAAGGAAGGGGCTCCAGACTTACCCGAAATGGACCAGCGAGGGAGCAGGTTTTCGTTTTAGCCCAGCACTATGATACCTGATTCAATTAATTGACTAATCTTGGCCTCAGTCAAGACCTTGATACATAGAAGAAGGTGTCTTAGTGCTGGGCTAAAACAAAGACCTGCACCCACACCGGCCCTTTTCGGATAAGGGTGGACACCTCTGGTTTAAAGGCTGTAGGACAGTAGTGAGGGGATGGGAGGGGGAGTGTGGGGGTCTAGACTGTGTATTGCCCAAACATCACTGGAAAAGGGATTTTTTGCCATATCACTCACCCCGGTTGAGTAAAAAATAAAACCAGCACTCCCTCAAGGAAATGGCAGCATACACTCTCAGAAAAAAAGGGTTATTTGCCTGTTCCCGTAGAACACTTTTTAGTTTTTAATGCACAGAAAAAAAATGTTTTATTCAATAAATCCATTTTTTTAACTTCTGTTAGTTACACCTGTATTTTTAGGCTTTCTCGATTGAAAACTTTTACGCTCGTTTGAATTTAACCAATCAATTAATATGTCAAATACATTCATCATTTTTTCCATAAACCC
>NC_057945.1:4737751-4812657 GCF_018555375.3 Anguilla rostrata
ATTCTCGTAGAAAGTGATGAATCTTTCAGATAATCTGGTCTTCTCTTTTTCCGTTTGTGCTGCAGAGGCACTGTCTATGAACTCTCTCAGTTTGGTCCAGGAGTTCTTGATGTTGTTCTCATCATTGGAATAGACACTGGCATACGCTGTCCATTCCATTTCTTCTGCCAGAGAGTTTATTTGGAGTGAGATGGAGTCCAGTTTCCTGTTGACCTCTGAAAACTGGACCTTCATGAACTCTAAAGTTGGATCTTGTTGGGGGATAAAAGAAAAGATAAAACTTACCAATGCTCCAACAAAACTAAGAGCAGATGCTACCTTTGCCAGCTTACTGAAGATGCCAAGAACTTTATGGATGATCTTTGCACCTTCTTCAGGTTTTGAAACCCATTGTGAAACCTCAGCAAGAAGATTTAATGCTTCAACAGTGGTGTCTTTCCCTTTTTCCACTTGATTTACAATATCTGGATTGAGATCGGCAGTTGAGAAACTGCTGTACACCAGGAGGTAGAGCACAGAGAGGAAGACTTTCCTGGACTTCATCATTGTTTACCTGTAAGACAACAACAATCAACATGAACAATGTCAATCAAAAAGCAAACACTGCACTACTAATTAAATGGTAATGTCTCCCTTACTGAGGCATTTCAAGGGGAGATTTATCTTTTCTTCGTGTAATATGTAAGCTGTTGTTGAAAAAGCATTTTCTACATATAGTAAACGTAGCAATGCAGTTTTTCCCATACATAGAATGTATTTGGGTGGTCTGCCCAAATTGATTTTCTGTACCTGTAAAGATTTTTGTATTTAAAAGAGATTCAAGTCCATCTCCGACTGAATCAGCTGTTGGCTTGGCTGAATAGTGATGTTCACCTCTCACAGTCCATTCACATAATGGAGTGGTCTATTTAATGGCCACCCTCAACTCATTTGGCTGCTTCCTGCTGTATGTGCATGCTTGCTGTGCACTGCCAGTCTAAGCATGTAAACAATGTCTAAGTAATTCTGGCTTCTCTGCGCCAAATTATATTATATTAACGTTGAACTTATTTTTGCCCCCAGAGGCCTCTCAGATGTGCCAGCCTGCTGTTGGATTGGATTCTGTCGAACATTATGAAATGTTCTGTTGGCATTCCATTTAAAATTTATACCGCAAGTTCCAAGATAGGGGATGAATACCGTTTAGGAAAATAACGTTATTACCCTTATATAAACATTGGATCGTGTGGCCCCCCCCCTCGTGGTCGTGTGGCCCCCCCTAGTGGGTGTGGCCCTAAACAACCGCATAGACCGTTTATGCCACGGGCCGGCCCTGGTTCAGCACCAGGTATAATGTCACCCTCTGCAGATATGTACGTATGATTTGTGCAAAAAAGCCAGTTCCCCATTGGTCTCCATACATTTTGACAGGAAAATAAAAATACATCCACTCATACATTTATGTTAAATCTGTAAGGATAAGATAAATCAGCTATGTAAGTAGCTGGTTTTAGCTGTCAGATAATGCTGAGAGGTTTAGGAGATTGCTAATATCAGTTTTAATGAGACAAATTAGCTACATTTGGAACTACTGTTAAACATAATTGACAAATAACTACGAGTCCTCTGGGTGCACAGCAGATAGGTAATGCATGTAATGTATGGTTATGTAGCTGCCTCTAAAACAGCCAAGGTCATAAATCCTGGATATAAAGACACAAGATGCACAGTGCAAATAAGCTTTGGAGATGCAGAAAGGTGTATTTCCCTCGCTTCACAAAACGAAGGTAGGAGCTAAGCTAGTGTCTTCCACCTGCATGATATCAAGACCAAGATATCACATTGAAGCCATTACGTTAGCAAACTAGCAATATTATGTATATGTCAGTGCACTTCACTCATACAAATGTAACTTATTAGACCTAACAAGTTAACTTAACGATTTTGTGCTAGCTACACCACAAACAGTGTATTGTTAACTGTGCCATATACAATGCTTGTGACCCACTGTCCCTATATATTTAATAAGTGTGCATTCTCTACCTAACTTACCTAACTAGCCACTTATGAGACTATTCGTCTTTCCATGGCCTAACAAACTGAGAAACAACAACTATGAGCTGCAACAAATGTGACATCCACAGTTTTTGTCGCTACAGCATTTTCCATTACACTAAATCAAATTAGGATCTACTCTAATCCACCTCTACTGAGTGAATTAGCTTAGCATTATGTAGATTTAACTCGTTTTTCATTAGCATCGTTGCAATAACTTTCTTATTGGTGAACCCCTGTTTCTTTTTCCCTGGGGCTTGCCCTGAGTTCACTGACCCTCCAGCCTTGTTTCATCACCCTGAGCTAACAGGATATGTCCAGCCCTATCCCTCACATCTTGGTCATGGCCTGCTGCAGCCCTGTTCCTCCCCTGCCTATGCCTCTTTATGCAGCCTGGAGCTCCAGATGTATCACCCTGCCCCGCTAAGCTGCAGTACTCTGGACTATACAATTTGGACTTCTACTATTCCAGTTACTTTATTACCTCAACTGCAACCTGCTCAACCCATTTTATTTTTTGTGACAGATCCCTTATTACATTTGTTACATCCAATCTACTGCTATTTTACATCAAGCTGGCCAGTGGAGGATGAGCTCCTGGGATTTTTTTCCATCAGTTATATTTCTTGCTGCGTTTGAGTTTCAGACCTGATTTTTGCTCTGTTTTTGCTCTCTTATGCCACTCTGTAAAGCAGCTTTTTGACGGTTTTCTGTAAAAAGCGCTGTACAAATAAAATTGATTTGACTTCATTTATGTGCATCAAGCTTTAGTGATATAATTCCTGAATCGAAAAAGGGCTATAATTGATTTAACAGTATGTGACTTCCTCCAGCTTCGATGTCACAAAATACGATTGAGGTTATAATTACAAAGATTTGTGAAAAGGAATAGTGGGGGAAAAGTAAGCTTGTTATATATTTGAGGGTTTATTTCTTACCTTTATTTCAATTAATGTTGTGAATCATAAAATTGGACAACTTCTTCCATTTGACTGGTGTATTTCATGTTTCAGGATATCTGGTGCTTACCCTTTAACACCAGGAGCGCCGGACCATTCCGTGGGATTGAAATAACTTAAGGTGCAGTCTGGGTCATATGACACAGGAGTCTTCAAGCAGGAAATGTTCGAATTGTTCGCTAGATGACTGTCTAAGCTATGTTTTAGTTATGGCTCGGCATTCTAGCTGTCAAACTGTCCCAGTAAGTAATTCTTTATGTCAGTGTGTTTTTATCATGGAGTACATCCTTAGAGATGTGTCCTTAGAAAGTGGTTAGTAGTGGCCTACACTTAAAAGGGGAATGCAACTGCCTGTATCTGCAAAACTCACAGGAAAAAACTTCAGCAGTATTCTATATGCTTCTGTCGTCACTCACATGATGTTTGGCCTATCACAGCACACAGGCAAATTTTCACGCTTACTGAGCATATTTATCTATGAGGGTAGCCAATAAGTAGATAAAACACAAATTAGTTCATAAATTAGTCTCATTAAATTTTATATTCACGCAGCCATCATCTTTGTAATTGCCATGTTTAGCATTTTCATTATCACTTCACTGTGAGGGAGGGGGGAGTGTCGGAGGACCACACGCAACTGTACAGGGAGTCGAAAAGCCCTAACAGTCTGCCGGCACAAAGCCCAGAAACACAGACCGAAATACAAACCTTCTAAGGGGGGAACACTTCTTGAGAAGCGAGAGAACAGGAGGTTTATTAAACAGGCTCTGAAATGCCTTAGCGGCTCAATGAGAACGTAAGTTGACACTGACGCAAGGACTGAAAGTCAGACTGCGTCTCAAATAGCCTTGCATGACGCAGGTGGCCGAAATCACGGCATAGGGAGGAATAATTGGAAACCGGTGCATCCAATCAGGTAATAATCAGGCCGGGAGGCCAAAAACGGAACTGCACCCCAAACCCATCACATTCACCTCAATCAGCACCATAGAATTGTTTCAAAAATTATTTTAGAGCTGATTAAAGATATTAAGCTATTCTCATTCTTAATTTACGTTTGCCTCTTTATTTTTCATATGTGATTACTCTTTGTCAACATCGGCACCATCATCATGCAAAGACAGAAATACTACAAATGATAACATTTTATGGTTATCAATAACATAACAGGCTATCTTTAGCAATATCAAAATAACAATGTTGTTAAAATGATATGGTGGAATCAGCATAAAAGCATCTTAATTTAAGAGCAACACATAACCAGCTTTATTACTTATTTATCACGATTCATCACCATGAAGAATGGACACAAGAATTTCCATGAATATTTTGATATTTTTTCATTTTTTAGATTCAAAATCTAATTGATGGATTTTCAATGTCTATTAAGGGACTAGTGTTGGAAAATTTCTTTGGCTATAAACATGTGTAGGACTTGTTTATAGCCAAAGAAGTGCTACTGCAAATGTCAATGTTATCTACACTTGTCCTTTAAATAAATAAATAAATAAATGAATAAATGAATGAAAAGGAAATCTTATCAAAGAGAATGTATTTCTTGCTGATGTACTATTATTTCTACAAAGAAAATAAATTCTTAAATTTCATGTCACATTTAGCACTTCCACATGAAAATCCACATTATGCAGAATTCACAAAACAGAAGTCACAAAAACGACACACAACAGAAAGCCTACCTTGATCTCAGCAGAGACTCTAATTGTAATGTGTGGTCAGTGCTGCATATATAGGTAAGTAGGTAGAGCACGCCCATTGTGTGGGGGCGGTGTGGGAGCAGGTACAATCAGTTACTCCCTCACCTGTCATGTCACAAACTTCTGTGGAAGTCTGACTTCTGTGGAAGTCTGACTTCTGTGGAAGTGTGGAAGTCTGACTTTCAATCAAAATGTTGCATCAGGCACCCACAGGCTCGGGATGCATGTCAATCAGATCAGAAGAATGTTGGGGGTTCTTGACAGAGAGGTTGGGGGCTGCTGACAGATCTAACAACTAAACGACAGCCCAGCCCCCTAACCACTAGACTACAGCCCAACACCCTAACCAATAGACTACAGCCCAACACCCTAACCTCTACAGCCCAACACCCTAACCTCTACAGCCCAGCCCCCTATCCACTAGACTACAGCCCAACACCCTAACCACTAGACTACAGCCCAACACCCTAACCTCTACAGCCCAGCCCCCTAACCACTAGACTACAGCCCAACACCCTAACCACTAGACTACAGCCCAACACCCTAACCTCTACAGCCCAGCCCCCTAACCACTAGACTACAGCCCAACACCCTAACCACTAGACTACAGCCCAACACCCTGACCACTAGACTACAGCCCAACACCCTAACCACTAGACTACAGCCCAACACCCTAACCACTAGACTACAGCCCAACACCCTAACCAATAGACTACAGCCCAACACCCTAACCACTAGACTACAGCCCAACACCCTAACCACTAGACTACAGCCCAACACCATAACCACTAGACTACAGCCCAGCCCCCTAACCACTAGACTACAGCCCAGCACCCTAACCACTAGACAACAGCCCAACACTCTAACCACTGGACTACAGCCCAGCCCCCTAACCACTAGACAACAGCCTAACACTCTAACCACTGGACTACAGCCCAGCCCCCTAACCACTGGACTACAGCCCAGCCCCCTAACCACTGGACTACAGCCCAGCACCCTAACCACTAGACTACAGCCCAACACCCTAACCACTAGACTACAGCCCAACACCCTAACCACTGGACTACAGCCCAGCCCCCTAACCACTGGACTACAGCCCAACACCCTAACCACTGGACTACAGCCCAGCCCCCTAACCACTGGACTACAGCCCAGCACCCTAACCACTAGGCTACAGGCCAACACCCTAACCATGAGAGTACAGCCTAACACCCTAACCAATAGACTACAGCCCAACACCCTGACCAGTACAGCCCATATATTTACATGTTGGTTAAGTGAGGGGTTCTTGCATGCATTCTTGGTTTAGAATTCAGAGTGCTGAGCATTTTAACAAGGGCACTGACTGTTGGAACCGCTGGATTCAGAAAATGAACCTATTTTTAATTACATTACAGGCATTTAGCAGATGCTCTTATCCAGAGCATCTGACACTGTATCCAATCAGACAGCTGGATATATACCGGAGCAATGCAGGTTAAGTACCTTGCTCAAGGGTACAACGGCAGTGTCCTACCGGGGAATCGAACCTGCGATCTTAAGGTTGCAAGACCAACTCTTTAGCCATTATACTACACTGCCGCCCAATTAATTAATTCTTCTTGTCCCACAGGTGGTAGAGCCTTCTCTTATAGAGCTCCTGTCTCATGGAACAATCTCCCTATGTACAGTATGTGCGGGCTTTAGACACACTTTGTCTTTAAGTGTAGGCTTAAAACTTACCTCTTTAGTCAATCCTACAGTTTACCATTCTGGACACATTAGGTAGCTTGGTGTTAAGTGTTAAGCTAGCCTTTATGGAACTGACACAATAGGTAGCTTGGTGTTAAGTGTTAAGCTAGCCTTTATGGAACTGACACAATAGGTAGTAAATACATTTACTCTGTGAGTTGACAATCTTTATATTGACTAACCTCATCGTCTCTGTTTCTTTTTCCCTGGGGCTCCTGCCCCTACATCGCCCTGAGTTCACAGACTGCTCCTGCCTGTTTCAGATGACGTCGTTCACTTGGCCTCATCATACTGTGACCTTCGATGCACACGAGAGCGGTTTGCAGCTGAGCGTGATGCAGTCCGAATGAGGATCAGCACCTCCAAGTCTGTGGCCATGGTACTCTCCTGGAATAAGATTTGCCCTCTTCAAGTAAGGGAGGAGCAACTGCCCCAGGTGGAGGAGTTCAAGTGTCTTTGGGTCTCATTCACGAGTGAGGGAAAAATGGATTCGGAGATCGATGGCCGTCTAGGTACAGCGGCCGCAGTAATGCGGGCATTGTATCGGACGGTGGCGGTGAAGAAGGAACTGGGCCGAAAGGCAAAGCTCCTGATTTACCAGTCGATCTTCGTCCCTACTCTCACCTATGGTCACAAGCTATGGGTAGTGACCAAAATAGTGAGATCGTGAATACAAGCAGCCGAATTGGGGTTTCTTCGTAGGGTGGCAGGGCTTACCCCCCTTGATAGGGTGAGGAGCTCAGTCATCCCGGAGGACCTCAAAGTAGAAACGCTGCTCCTCCGCATTGAAAGGAGTCAGTTGAGGTGGTTCGGGCATCTGATAAGGATGCCTCCTGGGCACCTCCCTCTGGAGGTGTTCCGGGCTCGGCCACCGGTGAAGAGTTCATGGGGTAGACCTAGGACATGCTGGAGGGATTATATCCGAAGGCTGGTCTGGGATCGCCTGGGGATCCACCGGGATGAGTTAGCGGAAGTTGCTGGGAAGAGGGACGTCTGGGCTGCTCTGCTTGCCCCTTTGGCACCGCGACCCTGAGATGAATTAAGTGGTTTAGAGAATGGATGGATGGATGGATTTTCCAAGACAATATATCACCACTCAATCTCAAAAGGGACATCTCTACGCATAAAACCAATGGTAAGGTTGTATATTTATTGAACATTTTGTCCCAGATATTGACCATAGAATGACGTGGTATAATTTTTGAAAACTTTGTCTTGTTTATTTCATTATTCAGTGAGCAGTGTTTTCACTGCTGTATTGGCATACCTTATGGCTATTGTTGGGTTTATATTGTTGCTATGAGGGAATACAATTTTTGAGTGTTGAAAGAATATTTTTATGAATGCCCAGATAGACAATATTGTTCATTATTTCATGGGTGGGGGGTGTAGTTGTAGATGAGATTGCAGGGAGGGGGTGCTTGAACAACCAGAGCGACAATGGTAGCCCTGCAAAATTCCATATTCGGCATAGTTGTCGTGTATCGTCTACTAATGAAACTAAAACAAAACATTTCTGTTTTTAACTCATACTTTGGTTGCAGTAGCACTGAATGTCTGAGTTCAGCAATCTCGGCATGCCGACGTGCCAACCACTAGCGGCTTTGCGCTAAGAGGTTAATAAAAAGTCTCATATATAAGACGGAGCCAGCTCTAAGCATGTTTTAAAAGAGATTAATAAAAAGTCTGATATATAAGATGGAGCCAGCTCTAAGCATGTTTTAAAAGTGATTAATACATTTTTTTTTTTAAATCAATCATGAATTTTCTTGGCAGCCAGATGAGTGAAGCTAAAATGGGTGTTTTGTGTTGCCATTTCTTGGCTGCAGTGTTCAGCTCTAATTGTAGCCTTGGTAAGTTATGGTTTGTCATACAATGGTATGGCGGGTTGTAATAGTCAAGGCACGAGGACATAAAAGCATGTCTTTCTATTTCTAAGTGTTTAAATAATAAAAATGCTTTAGTTTGGGAATTTTTACTGAGTAGCAGGAAACAAGGCTGTACCACTGACATGCTTATCAAAGTTAAGCCTCAAGTCAAAAGTAACACATAGCTTTCTGCAGCTTGTGGGTATGTTGGAAGGGGACCAAGATGATTTTGAATGTCTGTACTTATTTCAGCAGGTTCAATAATAAGAACTTTAGATTTCTCAGTTTTAAATGGTAGGAAGTTGAGTGGCATCCATCTTTGAATCTCAAAGAGCCATTTATTAGAGAGTACAGCTCGTTCATATGACCTTATTTGATGGCGAGTCATAATTGAGTGTCATCTGTTTGGGAAAAAGTCTTTTTTGTTTTCTTGATTGGGCTCTGTACTACACAATTTTAGATTTGTAATCAAACAACTCACGTGGTCATCCTCAGCTTTTATTAAAGTGTATTTTCATACATTTTGGTTTGCAGACGTTATAGCACTTTTTATACATAGCCCCCTAACCCACTCCCCCCTCCCCAAACCCCCCCCCCCCCCCCACCCAATCAGGGCACCATAATTTTTAAGACATATTAATGTTAAGTCCATGAAAGTAGTCATGTTTAGTCCTTTGTCACATGGCCTTTGCAAGAAATGACTGCTTGAAGTCTGTGACCCATGTTATGTCCCAAAATCCATGTATGTTACAATATTCTGTGTCTTGCAGTGTAGCCTCTGTAGTTCTGTTTGTGAAGTCTCCTGCGGGCAGTAGTCACTGACACATCCACGCCTGCCTCTGGAAAACTGTTTCTGATCTGTCGGACAGGCGTTTGGGGCAGTTTTTCTACATTATGTTGAGAATTCTTTGGTCATCAAATGTAGAGGTCTTCCTTGGCCTGCTGGACCCTTTGATTCCTAAGCACACCAGTGGACACTTTCTTCACATTACATGCACACACATGCACATATTCTGGCATGACAAGCAGGCATGACAACATCCTTATCCAGCGACAGCATGAGAAGCTGTCTGTAAAAAATGGCTACCTGCGCAAAGACTTCATTTCCCAGAGTGCCTACAGGCTGTGCTATCAAACAGAGGGAGAGAAGCAGAGGAACACAAACTACGTGGCTGCGATAGATTCTGTAAACAAACATTACCCAGTAAAAGACTGTCAACTCAGCACAACAAATACAGGGAAATAACTTACTCAGTTTATTCTCCGGGAATAGGTCCTGGTTTAGCAAGATCCTGGCCAGGTTCTATGTAATTTTTCTGTTTTCTGCTTGGCTGAATAGCAAATAGGTGGTGGTAAGTGCTAACAACTCATATCTCCAAATATGAATTGTATGGTGTGCACTGGTAGTGTTCTTAGATAGGCTATCAGGCAGCAGTGTCAACGGAATATAATTCTCCTACAGTTATTAAACAGGAGGTGACAAGCGGACCGTTCTGTGGATTCCGCTTTCCTTCATTTTTTCCATACCCTTGTTTGAGCAACAAATTATTTCATGCTTTTTTGGCCATAGATTTTACTTCTTTTTTTTATTACGTTTCCAAAGAGGAAAGTGAGTCGCCTATTGACCAGGTGTGTATTTGTCAATGTCACTTGCACTGTGAATGAACATGCGTAGAAAATTAATTCCATTCAAATAAAGTAATCGGTTCAAGCGTTTACATGGGTAACATTCTCCTACTGATCAGATGAACAAAAGGTTTACACCACCCCTTTCAAACTGAATGAAACTACTTTTTGATGAATGAAATACAATAAACAGAACAAAGAATGCATGACACAGATTACAAAAGGGCCTTCAAATCTGAAAGAACACAGAATAGGATTAAATAAATAAAAGGAAAAAAATAGAGTACAGGAACTGAGAGCTGGAGAGCAAAAAGGCCCCCCCTCCCAGTACAAGTCAATTAATTCAATAAACTTCATTTATCCCAGAGGGCCAATTAATTGCTGGGAATATCTTAAATCAACATCAAAAACAGACACTACACAATATGCACAGCAACCTGACATCACATAAAACTGAAATAGACAAGCAGAAAATAGAAAATGGAGTAAAAATGTGCAATAAAAAAGGTATCATGTATGTATATATGTGTGGTGTGGGGATGGCTGGTTTAAGCAGCCACACCTGCCCTGGGTCAAGTTAATTAGACCTGGCCAATTGGATAATTGGTTAAGAATTAGATAATTGGCCAGGCTAATTGGACCCAGGAACAGGAGTGGCTGCACCTGTGCGTAGTGAGGTAATCACTGCGCACAGCTTAAATCTGCCATCCCCACCCACGCAGGAGAGCCTTCTGTCATGACAGGGTTTTACATCTGCTCATTTGGCTGTACCATCTTGCCAAACCCTTGCAAATAAATGTGGACTGCTTGAACATCATCTCCCTGTGTCTCTGTGCTGGAGGGCCCCAAGGAAAGCCACTTCGGTGGCCTGTGGCAGGCGTGTTTGCCACAATATGCAAAAAACACGCACATGTGCATTGACTTGTGCCCTTCAAGCTCGTGCAGGGGAGAGGTGATTTTCAAAGTAAATTGTCAGATAAAATCTTGGCAATAAAATGCAATGTAATGGGAGAAGTTAATGATAGTTGGGGACTCAATTCTTACACTAGGAGCACAGCCCAGCTACAAGGCCTGTGTGCTCCCCAGCAGGGGTAAAGCAAAGTAAGCAACCGGAGAGAGAAAGATTCAAATTAGGAAATAAAACAATTGAACATAGTAACAATTTTAGTTATTTAGGTTTAAAAATAAGCTCAACAGGAAGCTTTAACTTGGCGGTAAATGAATTGAAGGAGAAAGCACGCAGGGCATTCTATGCCATAAAGAAAAATACCCAAATTATACTGCCGGTCTAAATTTGGCTTAAAATATTCCAATCAGTGATTCAACCAATTGCATTATATGGCAGCTAAGTGTGGGGTCTGCTCACAGAGCAAGATTTTGCAAAATGGGACAAACACCCCATAGAAACCCTACATGCAAAACTTTGTAAAAACATCCTCCATGTCCAGAGGAAAGCAACAAACAATGCATGCAGGGCAGAATTAGGCCAATACCCATTACTGATTAACATACAAAAAAGGGCAGTTAAATTTTGGATTCACCTCAAAATCAGCAACCCCCACTCTTATAATTTTGGACCTCAGGAAGATTAGCTGCACACTGTGTATTGCTAATGGGGATCCTAAATAAATAAATACATTTCAAGGCCCTGAAATACAAAAAGATGAGCCCAAAGAAGAGTCCCCTCAGCCAGCTAGTCTTGAGGCTTAGTTCATTAACTCTTACCAATACAAAGCAGCCTCAAAACAGCAACATACAAACAATTAGAGTCAACCAAATTATAGCAAAACACAAACAAAATTACATCACCCATTGGGACGCACAAACAAGAACACAAAGCTAATTAGAGTGCTATCGGACCCTAAAAAGAGAGTATACTGTGGCAGATTACCTGACCACAGTGAAAGAATTAAAAACAAGGAAAATATTGACAAGATATAGACTCAGTGAACACAACCTGGCTATTGAGACAGGTAGACACCGGCAGACCTGGCTGCCCAGAGAGGACAGGTTGTGCTCACTTTGTGACATTGAAGAGGTGGAGACAGAGCTTCATTTCCTCATGAAATGTGAGAAATACAGAGAGGCAAGGTCACTGTTCTTCCTCAAAATGGAAAAAAAATCTGCCCACAATTTGAGATGCACTCAGAGACAGAGAGGCTGCCATTCCTTTTGGGAGAGAGAAGGGAATATGTGGATTTGGCAGCACAATACATTCCCATTTGCCACAAACTGAGGGACAGTGAATAACACTGACACCAAAAAGCAAAGTTATTGCTTTATTCATTGCCATTTTGTATGCGTTATCTTCTAGATGTAGAATTTTATTTCTGTCTTCTGTATTTTATATTTGTTCTGTTTATTGTAGTTAAATTGTTATTGCCTATCTGTTATGTTTGTCACAGCAGTGTATGCTTTGGCAATGTAAGTGTACCCTTACCATGCCAATAAAGCTTATTTGAATTTGAATTTGATTTGAAAGAGAGAGGGAGCTCCTTCTGACAAGGTCCTTATGTAGGGAATGCGCTCCTTAGTTTTGGTCTTCCTTATTACTTTGGTTAATTGTATTATTGTATTATTGTTAGCACCTGGCCCTAGTTGTCTTTCCAGTTAGTGTCTGTATATATACTGCTCTTTTTCCTTTGTTCCCTGCTCGGTCTTTTGTTTTTGCTCAAGCTCCTAGCCCCTCGTGTTCCCTTGACTGTTTACTGATCCCTCGACCCCTCGTGTCCTCTGTTTGTGGTTTGTGCTAGTTCTAGTTTATTACTTGCTTGTTTTCTATTTTGTTATCCTTATCATAATGTGTTGCCATTTTTGTCTTAGTGTTTAGTTTGTGTTTCGTTCCTTTCAAACTCAAAGTGCTAGAGTACAGAACCAAAATAACAAAAAATGTATCGCTGTTCAATGAATTACGGTGCTCACTGTATTTTTAAATAAACCAATATGTTCCCCATCCTTGACCTACTTGTGACACACCCACGCTGGAAGAGGGTCCGTGGGCCCTGAATAATCACTGTCTAACCGATGGCACAACCACATGTAGCACTTTAGTGCAAGGATGTTTACTTGCAGTTTGGGTCCTCGCATTGCCGAAATGAGGAAGTTACCGAGAACACAGAAGACAAGGGCCGTAGAGAACAAACAACACCAACGCCAAAGACAAACGAAACCCAAGCTGTGATGCGTAAAATAAAACATGAACATGAGTACTAGTATGTGTGTTTTCTTATGAAAAATGGTGGCCTGTTTGCAATACAGTTGTTAGACGTGTGAAATATGGATAAATGAGTTCGGAATGTGTACTTGCATTAGTTCATGTGCTCACTCACTAATTAAACAAACATACCATTACAGCTAAACTAAAATGAAATATAATTTAAATAACCCACAGCCACTATCCACACACACACACACAGACACACACACAAACACACCCTTTGACCCAGACACAATTGCTACGCATATGCTGGTTGTATGTATGTAAGTATGTGTGCAAGTGCTGCTAGTGGATTATGTGTGTGTCAGAGTGCTACCGGAGGCCAGCAACCAAGCCCTCGATCACACTCTGTTTCTCTTGTAATGGCACATTTTTAATACCTTGCCATTCTTAATATCTCAGGCATTCTGACTCCTGGTTATTGTAACACAAGGGGTTTCTGGGTTCTAAAAGCTGGAGTGAACTCCAATTTTTCTTATTCTTTTTGGATTAGATGTGTCTCTTGAAAAAAAAAAAGTAATATCCACTTTGTCATTGGTCACATTTACATTCACACAGTAATGCTATTATTGTCTGTACTGCGAGTAAGGCAGATTAAACCCATTTACATGTTTCTGCAGAAAGAGCCGTTTCCCTTAGACTACACTTTACATGTAAACAATGGATAATTTGATTAAACTGTATTAGCCTAATCAGACGGGCCAGGTTTTCCTTGGCCCTACTCTTCTTTACCCTGTCCCGCCACTTTTCCTCACATAAATTAGCCTGCACCAGCTGTCACAAGTGCTACAATACTACACGCTTCTATCTGCCTCAGGTACACTATATGGCCAAAAGTATCTGGACACCCCTTGTTATTCATGTTTTTGGCTAGGACCCTTAGTTCTAGTGAAGGCTAATTTTAATGCTATAGCATGCTATCACATTCTAGACGATTCTGTGCTTTCCCAACAGTCTGGGGAAGGCCCTTTATTGTTTCAGCATGACAGTGCCCCCGGGCATCCTGTGAGGTCCACATACAAATAGTTTTGTCAAGAACGATGTGGAAGAACTTTAATGGCCTGCACAGAGCCCAGACCTCAACCCTATCCAAAATCCTTGAGATCAATTGGAAAGCTAACTGTGAGCCAGGTGTAATCGCCCAGTGCCTGACCTCACTAATGCTCCTCTGGCTGAGTGTAAGCAAATCCCTGCAGCAATGCTCCAACATCTAGTACAAAGGCTTCACAGAAGAGTGGAGATTATTATAGCTGCAAAGGGTGAACCAACTCCTTATTATTAATTTTGGATGAGATGTTGGATTTCAGGTGTCCACATACTTTTGACTACATAGTGTATACATCAGTATTACAAACAAGAAAATACAAAAACCGTTAAAAGTTCAAGGTCTGTTTGTCACGCTCCATGAAAGAAGA
Source organism: Anguilla rostrata (assembly GCF_018555375.3). Taxonomy (NCBI): domain Eukaryota; kingdom Metazoa; phylum Chordata; class Actinopteri; order Anguilliformes; family Anguillidae; genus Anguilla; species Anguilla rostrata. The sequence goes on from NC_057945.1 coordinate 4,752,317, forward strand.
GTTTATTCTCCTAGAATAGGTTGATGTTTTGCAGGATCCTGGCCAGGTTCTATATAATGTTTCTGTTTGCTGCTTGGCTGAATGCCAAGTAGGTGGTGATAAGTGCTAACAACTCAGTTTCTAGAGAAACTGTCTCATATGTAGCAGGCTCAAGACAGTGTGTCTGCTGAGGAAGGTGTGTGTGTATATGTGTGTGCACGCACTTTATATAGCACTCACCAAAAACACTGTTTACAAAGTGCTTTACAAATTTAAAAGAACTTAGAATGGGATAAAATACAGCTGAGGGCAAAAGTTTACATACACCTAGGCTAAAGATATTCAAACTCAGTTTTTCACAACTCCGAACATTTCATGTTACCATACATTTCTTTTGGCAAGTCAATTAGGGCATCTATTTTGTTCACATCAGAGGACATTTTAAAACAATCGATTCGAGAGATTTATTTCAGCTTTAATTCACTATATAAGAATTCCAGTGGGTCAAAAGTTTACATACACCAAGTTGACTGTCTCTTTAAACAGTCTGGAAGATTCCAGACATTTTAGAAGCTTCTGATTGGCCAGTTGTCATAATTATGAGTTAATTGGGAGTTAATTGGCACCTGTGGCTATATTTAAGGGCCTACCTTTAGAGCCACTGCCTTTTTGCTCTTGATACCATGGGAAACTCCAAGCAACTCAGCCAAGACCTCAGAAAAAAACTGTGGACTTCGACAAGTCCGGTTCCTCCTTGGGAGCAATTTCCAAAGAACTGAAGGCACCACAAGCCTCTGTACAAACAAATATAAAAATTTTGGGACCACACAGACATTGCTTCTTTCAGGAAGGAGGCGCAAATTAACTCCCAGGGCTGAACGAACTTTAGTCCGAAAGGTTCAACTGAACCCCAAGACAAAAACAAAGGAACTGGTAATGGAGTTGGAGGCATTGGGTACCAAAGTACCTACATCCATCCTACATCGCCTAGGCCTGAAAGGCTGTCATGCAAGGAAGAAGTCCCTACTCCAAGACTGGCATAACTAAACCAGAATGAAGTTTGCAGGTGATCACCAGGACAAAGACCTAGCCTTTAGGATGAGTGTTCTCTGGTCAGATGAAACAAAAATTTCAGTGTTTGGTCATAATTATCAGCGCTATGCATATATGTGAAGCAATATCTCAAGACATCAACCCTGACCTGAATCCCATAGAAAATTTGTGGACCAAACAGAAAAAGCATGTCCGAGCAAGGAGGCCCACAAACCTCACTGAGTTATACCAGTTCTGTCAGGAGGAATGGGCAAAAATTCCGGCTAAGTATTGTGAGAAGCTTGTGGAAGGCTACCCCAAGCGTTTGATTCAAGTTAAGCAATTAAAAGGCAATGCCACCAAATACTAACAAAGAGTATGCAAACATTTGACCCACTGAAAATCTGATATAGTTCATAAAAGCTTAAATAAATCTGTCTCTTAGCTATTATTTTGAAATGGCCTCTTATGGAAATATAGTAGATACCCTAATTGACTTAACACAGAAATTGTTAAACACTCAAATTGAGTTTGAATGTCTTTAGCCTAGGTGTATGTAAATTTTGGCCTCCACTGTAAATAAAAGGAAGATAACAGTACAGGATCTGAGAATTGGAGAGTAAAATGCAATGACTAAAAGATTAATCAAAAACAACGTCAACCCCCCAGTACAAGTCAAACTCTCAGATAAAATCTTGGCAGTAAAATGCAATAAAACAAATCACAAATAAAAGATCAGGTAAAAGAAGACTCCAGTCTGCTTTTAAGTGTGTTTTTAAAAGTTATTTAAAAGAAGATGAAAAATTTGCTGGCCTGATCATCTCAGGCAGGTATTTACACAACCTAGGGGCCCTGATTGTCATGGTTCCTTATTCCGTTTGCTGTGCGGCGTCATGGGCTGTGCTAATCGACGCCGTTTCGTGCTAATCGGCTACTCAGGATCCCTGTTGAGGAAACTGAGTGCTGTTTCAGGTAACTGAGTGTGGTAATCTTCAGGACCGCCTGAGGGCGCTCTGAGATTCCTTTTGATTACGACCGATTGTTTGCACCTGATTTAGAGAGCTTATATACACTCACGTGCGATCTGTTCTTCGCTTTAGTGTCTACTCACTTACATGAAAGCCGGTAACAGTGAAAAGCTCTCTTACAGAAAAGTGTGGTAAGGAAAAAGGTATAGGATTTTGAATATACCTTTTTGTTATAACTAGTAGTAAGACTTCGGTCCTACTAGCCACTTGGCTTTAGTCCTTATTTTCCTTAATACGCCTTTTTTGCCTTCCTCGTTACGAGGCACCTTTTCTTTGCTTTTCTCCAGACTGCACTGCAGTCTTTACAAAAATTCTACTCACTCCTTATGCCTTAGTTTCCTTCTCCTGCTGAGACATTTACTTTGTGTTGGGATATTCTCCCTTAGCAGTTGAGTCATTTCTTTTCGTTACAGCCTCCTTAAGTCTCTTACAAAAACCCAGTGGTTTCCACTTCGGTGGTAACTTAAAGAAACCCCCCTTTTGAATTCCCTGTAGTTGCGTGTGGTGGTTAACACTTCCCCACCCTCACACTGATGGAGAAAGCACAATTGCCCTTTGTTTTCAGCCTAGCATGTGGAACAACTAGAAGAGACTTGTCTGAGGATCTTAGGCTACGCCTTGGCTGATAAAGATATATAAGATCATATATAAGACGGAGCCAGCTCTAAGCATGTTTGAGATGAAGCCAGCTCTAAGCCTGTTTAAGATGGAGCCAGCTCTAAGCCTGTTTGAGATGGAGCCAGCTCTAAGCCTGTTTAAGATGGAGCCAGCTCTAAGCCTGTTTGAGATGGAGCTAGCTCTAAGCATGTTTGAGATGAAGCCAGCTCTAAGCCTGTTTGAGATGGAGCTAGCTCTAAGCATGTTTGAGATGAAGCCAGCTCTAAGCCTGTTTAAGATGGAGCCAGCTCTAAGCGTGTTTGAGATGAAGCCAGCTCTAAGCATGTTTGAGATGAAGCCAGCTCTAAGCATGTTTAAGATGAATGCCAGCTCTAAGTGTGTTTAAGATGGAGCCAGCTCTAAGGGTGTTTGAGAGGAAGGCCAGCTTTATGCAAATTTAGAATGGAGCCAGCTCTAAGCGTGTTTGAGATGGAGCCAGCTCTAAGCATGTTTAAGATGAATGCCAGCTCTAAGCCTGTTTGAGATGGAACCAGCTCTAAGCCTGTTTAAGATGAAGCCAGCTCTAAGCATGTTTAAGATGAATGCCAGTTCTAAGTGTGTTTAAGATGGAGCCAGCTCTTAGCCTGTTTGAGATGAAGGCCAGCTCTATGCAAGTTTAAGATGGAGCCAGCTCTAAGCATGTTTTAGAAGTGATTAATACGTTTTTTTTTTTTTAAATCAATCATGAATTTTCCTGGCAGCCAGTTGAGTGAAGCCACACTGGCCCTTTCTGGAACCCCAGCTCTAAAACATGAAAAGCATCTAATTAAGAGAACCACTGTTATAGATGACAGGAGTGCATTAGATCTTGGGCAATTTCTTTCGGCCTCACTTTTCTCTTGCCATCACGCTGATACAAGTGAGGCTTGGTCTTATCTGTCCATAAGACCTTTTTCCAGAACTCTATAGGCTCTTTTAGGTACTTCTTCACAAATTGTAACCTGGCCATCCTGTTTTTGCATCTAACTAGTGTCTTTGCATCTTGCACTGTACCCTCTCTTGTTCTGTTCATGAAGTCTTCTGTGGGCAGTAGCCACTGAAACATCCATGTCTGCCTCCAGAAAAGTGTTTCTGATCAGTCGGACAGGTGTTTTTTTTTTTTTTTTTGGAATGGGTTGGGGGGGGGGGTTGTTTGGTGACAATTCTTTGGTTATCAATTACTGTAGAGGTCTTCCTTGGCCTGATGGGCCCTTTGCGATTACTGAGCTCATAAGTGTGCACTTTCTTCTCAACGATGTTCCAAGCAATTCAATTTTGATAAGCCAAAGGCTTGGCATATGTCGCTTTTTTCTTATTTCTCTGCCCTTACACATTGTGGTATGACAAGCAGGCAAGTACTGAACAGCTGCTACATCCCTATCTAGCTGTCTGTAAAAAATCCTCAGCCAAAACTTAATTTCCCAGAGTGCCTGCAAGCTGTGCTGTCAAACAGAGGGAGAGAAGCAGAGGAATGCACAGTACATGGCTGCGATAGACTTGCAAAACAAACATTCCCCAATAACAGACATAACTTAACTGGACAACAGCTGTCCTCTGGACAGAAGAGGGCACTTTAAAGGAGATATGGTGGTTAACTTTGTTTGAAGAACTTGAGTAGAACTTTGAAAGCATTATTTTGTTTGCTACGTTTTGATGATTAATGTAGAATATAAACCATATTTTAAAAGAAATGCAATCAATTGTGGTGACTGACTGAAAATAAATAAATAAATACAATGGTGCCAAAACTGCAACAACAACAACTGAGTCCTAAATATCAGCAAAACAAATTAACTCATTTTTTATTGAGTTTTGGAAGGACCCAGCAGGCCCCTCTTACCATACCACTAAGCCAGTTAGCCTGAGTTACTCTGCATTCAGGATGTTTTAAAATAAAACCAGAGTTTGAGTATGAGCTGAGCTGTACTGTGAGTGTACCATCTACTCTGAGAACACATCTCAGGCCAGTATAAAAAGAAAGAGCTGTCAGCTTACGTAACGTGGTTTGACAGCAATGGTGAAAACAGGTGGAAAAAAAGACAGACTGAAGTCGGAGTGATCTACCAGCCCACTGTCCCACAGGTAGGCATTGAGGACCTTTCCTCAATAGCACCAAGCCAGTAGAAACTTGGTGCTTGGATGCCCCCCTGTCGCCGATCAGTCAAATGGTTAATCACACACTTTTACAAAAGCTGACAGATCGGTTTTGGATGGAAACATGCAATTATTTCAGCTGTATGTATAATGCAATTAATGAAATGAAGCATTATGGACTGCTAAATTGTTTCTTACTCTGTGGGACAAAAAAAATTATTTGCTGGGGAAGGTCTCTTACTGGAATGGCTTCACACACATGTATTTCAGTAAATCAATCGGCGTATTAAAAATGACAAATAAATACTCTTTGTAAACCTGGTGTTTCTTGTATTGTTGACAAATTGACATTTATGTTCAGGGATGGGCACATATTCACACTCTGTCTACTGTTTTAACTCCTTCACGCAAGGCCCCTTTTGGCTGGGGCCCCAACATCCTGAGATCATTCAGCTCAGGCATTTACTGCTCCTGCAACCATTCTATGAGTGGAAACTACAAACTCTCTGTTCTAGCTTCATTAGTGGACAATACACTACAAAGATACCAAATATGGGGTTTACAAGCACCACCAATATTGTGTAGTTCATCCATTAACAAGCACTCCCAGCCAAGTCTCATCTACAACTATAATGATCAAGGTCATATTTTACCATACAGTTGTTCTAAAGCAAAAAGGTGTATTTTCAATACAATATTGAAAATACATATAATAGAAGCCACCATAATAATTGCCTCACCTTCCTGACACACTTGTATTATGTTTCCGAAGAGCACTGAATTTGCACAATGTTAAAGCCCCCACTATTCATGACAGCCTCAAGTTCCAAAAAATGTTTTTATACTTCTGACATTTCAGACTATTACTTCTACACATCCTCTTCTGTTCTCTCAATCCTCACTGCCCAGAGCCACCCTTACAACAATTTAGCTTTTATCAGTCTTCTGTAGGCACTTGGTCAGTTTGCACCGTCCTTGTGAAAATAATGACCATCTCTTTAAGACCTTTATGTGCATGACATCATCTGCGCATGCAGAATTCTTAACCTTCATCTCTCAACACTGGTGTGAAGGTTTCCTTCCCCCCACCAGGTGAATAAAAGTGAGCGACAGCAATCGCTTGCTCTCTCTCTTCCTGACCTTTTCACCCAAGATGCTATTGTCCTTTTAGAATTCTCATAAGCCTACCTCCAGTTCTCACAGGTAATTGGTTGATTGAGTAACTAAGGGGCTAATTAATTTTTCACATGGGTGATATGGATTTTTTTTCAATTTTTCCATTTTTATGGCACTTCCATTCCAGAGTGGAATGATTTCATATTATATTTATCCATATTAATAATGTTCTGTAAGAGTAATAGCCTGCGGACACAAAAATGGAAACATATCCTCTTTGACCCGTAAACATCTGTTGGCACCAGCACCAAGAAAAATTCCTTATCCCTTGCTACATAAATGGTTGAGTGTCCTTATCAGAGCTTTTGAATTTGTCATGGTTGACAGTTGACTAATGCAGAAATTAAGGCACATAGAGTCAGCTATGTGACTTGAATGTGGACATTCATGACTTCATTTCAAAAGCCTCTGTCAGTTGCAAATGAATCATGTGAATGACCAGGAAGGAAAAGCTGAGGAAAATATTTTGGTTGAGTCAATCGAGTGTAAAAATGCCTTATATGGGCAAACTGCTAGGGCTATCAAAAACATACTGACACAGGTATGCTCAAAGAGTTTATTAATAATAGTCAGAATACTTTGAATATGAGGACAGTATTAATATTTCTGCAGAAAGATGCCAAAAAAAAAGCAAGCAGTGAATTTGTCACACGTCACTGATCCTTCATATACATCATATTTGATAGATTTACATGTGACAGATGTGTATATGAGAGAGAGATGGTTCCATTTAAAGCAAAGGCTTTCTTAATTGACAAGAGATAAATGTCTATTCTATGTTTTATGTTGATCAGACTCAATAACTTTTTTTTTTAAGTATAGAAGTGAGTGATTGTTGAAAGACAAAACATGCTTGCATTTTCCCCATCAGGATTCGATGAGTCTAAATACATCGTTTTTTCACAAGAGTGTAGAAATTGCCATCACCCCGGTTACCCCGGTCTCTAAACCCATAGTGACACAGCAGTCCACTTCGAGTGTTAAAAAGTTTCCCTGGAATGCCATTGCTCTTCCGGCTGAAAGACAGAAAAAATATGGTTATTATATGTGAAATGTGACACTGCTCCCACCTATAAGAACAGAGTATTTCCCTGTGTGTGTGCGTGCGTGCGTGCATGCAAGTGTGTGTGTGTGTGTGTGTATGCCAGTAAACAACTATTATTATCTCTGTGTGGAACAACAGACCACATTAAAAAAACCCCATCATTTTAGGGTTAAGAAAGTTGTTCAGTTAGGGTTACAATTAGCAAAAATTCAGATTAGGGTTAAGATTAGGGTTGAATTGGATTGTGGTTATTTTTAGGGTTGGAATTTTGGTTAATATGGGCTAGCAGATTAAGTCAAAGTGGCATTCTGAATGCAGATTTTGTTTTTGCATCGCCACAAGGATAAGCCAACATGGCGTTTGTGTGTGTACAGCCTTCATAAGCTCTAATGCGGTGACTGAAAGCTGCTGCATTTGACAGGAAACGAGAGCTACTGAAGCCACTAAATAAGAGTCCTCTCCACCAGGTTTCATATACAGTCAAATCCCCCGTCTCTGTCGAAGAGGGTTAGGGTTAGGCGCTGTTGCTACTATTTACAACGACCCCTTTCATGCAATTCCAAAACCAGATTATAAATTTGATTCCTTTGAAGTGTTAATAATGAACCTTTCTCAGCCCGATGACGGTAGGCACTGCCATGGTTTTTTCACTGCCCATTGTCTTGGTGACTGTCTACAGACCTCATGGCTCATACTTTGGCTTTGTTCATGGCTTCAGAATTTCTTTCTCACTTAGCTACAAGCTATGACAAAGTGGTGACGTTAGGTGACTTTAACTTGCACTATGAAATGCAAATTATCCTCATACATCTGTGTTTATGAGCAATTGGCTTAACTAAAAATGTTGTCAGTCCCACACATTATTGCGATCATACTTTAGATCTGGTCTTAAGTTTTGGTGTCAGTGATGGTGTAGTGCACCCACATAACCCTATTCTGTTTGACCATTTTCTTATAACACTGCATCGACAATTGGCCCACCGCATAACATCAGAAGATGTACACAGGTCGCAATATTACTTCTACCACTGCTACAAACTTCATTGATACACTTCCAGAATACTTTGATTTAGACGTTTCAGCTTCCTCCCTGTCTATCGGGGATTAGCTATTGCATGTAAACCCCTTGATGTAGCTGTTCCATTAAAAAGTAAAAACGTTATTGAGAAGAGACTTGCTCCTTGGTATGCTGACCATGCGCAAGCTCTTAAACAGATTCCATCAACTGGAATTCAAGTGGCGTTCCACTAAACTGTAGGTATATCACCTGGCCTGGAAAGAGAGTTTAAGTGCCTATAAGCATTCTCTCTCCAATGCAAGGTCTACTAACTTTCAAAGATTATAGAAGAAAAACTGAATAATCCCCAGTTTCTATTCAAAGAAATTGCTGACCTAACTAATAATCAAGCAGAAACTAAACTTCAAATTTTAGCGTCTTGTAGCAGTAATAATTTCTTGACTTTCTTTTGCAGTAAAATAATAGAAATTAAAGAACATATATCTGCTTCCACACTAGTCAACAATAGCTTTATTGATATTACAGACCTGCCTTCTAGACACACAGAATGACAGGAATCATTTACTCCCTTACTTCAGCGAACAAGGCAAAATAGTTTCTTCTTCCAAATCAACCACCTGCTGTCTTGACCCCATACTCACAAAGCAGGTCCTCTCTTCACCATCTTTTTTGTCATGCACAATGACTGTCCAGTCATACCAGCTGAACTTCTTGCTCCTTGATAGTGAATGCAAGATGCTTATTGTCTGGCAAAGGCTTTGTCCCAATTTGCTTCACATCTTTCTGTGCCCACACCTCAAAATTGTCTGCACACTCGATCAAGACATCCTGTATCTTTGTGTGGATATTAGTTAACTGTGTGACTGCCTCTTTTGCTTTATGCACACCATCATAGCCCTTTAATGCATAATAATAAAGATTCAGTTGCAATCCAGTGACCATCAGGGAAGTAAAATATGCAGTGAATTGCACAAGGGTCTTAAAATCCCCTTGAGACTTTTCAGTGACAAGTACCAAAACGTTCTTATTTAAACTGGCTGGGTTGCTTTCTGTAAGGTAACTGTGAAAGTTATAAACACTGTTCTCTGTTCCAGTGTTCTCGTAGAAAGTGGTGAATCTTTCAGCTAATCTGGTCTTCTCCTTTTCCGTTTGTGCTGCAGAGGCACTGTCTATGAACTCTCTCAGTTTGGTCCAGGAGTTTTTGATGTTGTTTTCATCATTGGAATAGACACTGGCATACGCTGTCCATTCCATTTCTTCTGCCAGAGAGTTTATTTGGAGTGAGATGGAGTCCAGTTTCCTGTTGACCTCTGAAAACTGGACCTTCGTGAACTTTAAAATGGGATTTTCTTGGGGGATAAAAGCAAGGATAAAACCCACCAATGCCCCAACAAAACTAAGAGCAGATGCAATCTTTCCCAGCTTTTTAAAGACTTCCAAGACTTTTTGGATTGTCTTTGCATCTTCTTCTGCAGTCAACTTTCCCAGTGCACCAATACCTTCTAATAGTTTGACATTGGTGTCTATCCCTTTTTCCACTTGAGTTACAACAACCGGATTGAGATTGGCAGTTGAGAAACTGCTGTATAGCAGGAGGTAGAGCACAGAGAGGAAGACTTTCCTGGACTTCATCATTGTTTCCCTGTAAGACAACAACAATCAACATGAACAATGTCAATCAAAAAGCAAACACTGCATTACTAATGAAATGGTAATGTCTCCCTTACTGAGGCATTTCAAGGGGAGATTTGTCTTTTCTTAGTGTAATATGTAAGCTGTTTTTAAAAAAGCTTGTTCTACATATAGTAAATGTAACAATGCAGTTTTCCCCATAAATAGAATTTATCTGGGTGGTCTGCCCAAATAGATTCCTGCTCCTGTAAAGATTTTTTGTATTTAAAGAAGCATCAGGTTAGTTCAGGCAGGCTATGAGATTCAAGTCCATCTCTGGCTGAATCAGCTGTTGGCTTGGCTGAGTAGTGATGTTCACCTCTCACAGTCCATTCACATAACGGAGTGGTCTATTTAATGGCCACCCTCAACTCATTTGGCTACTTCCTTCTGTAGACTATGTGCACGTTTGCTGTGCACTGCCACAGCACATAGTCATAGAGACTATAATCCAGCCTCACTTGAAATCAGGGTTAGCTTAAATTTAACTAAGTTTTTGCTTGATCAGGCTGGAAATTTGGAACACGTGATGTATGCCATTTCTCAGATAGCTATGCACATTTAGCCCACATGGCATAGCACCTTATGCCAGTTTAACAATGGTATGCATACCTAATAACCTGAACAGTTTTATAAACTTGCCATGAATGTTCACAACCTGCTAGTCACATGCCGTGACTACCCTGGTAGGGACAGAAGAGCTGGACACAGGGAGATGTGGAAATTTCGGATAACTCCAACGTTTTATTTAGGAGTAGCGAGAGAGCGTAATCTGCCACAAACACAAACGAAAAAACTTTCGCTCGTCACCCTCACGAGACCTGGGTAAAAACAATAAACTAAAACAACAAAGACAAAATTAATTAAACTATACAGTTGCTTTTCAGCCTTTTCCATGTTATGTATTCTCTCGCCGTCATGAGGGATCCAGACGCCTACCGTGGAAAGAAGCACGCTTTTAAATCCTGGACTGATTCGTTACATCATCCAGGTGCGTGCCTACTTAACCCCTTAGCGCACATGCTGTCACGGTACGGGTGCTGGGACCCAGGCGCAGAGTGGGAAAAAACCACGAAACTCAAAAAGGGGAAAATTAACAAAGACTTTACTAACAGGGAAACAAACAGGGAACAAACAAGGCCACAATGGGCAAAACCACAAACTCAAAAAATATCTAAAAGCAGAAAACAAGGGGGACTCACAAATACAGGCAGGGCAGAACACAGTCAGGGCAGAACACAGGCAGGCAGAACACAAGGGTAATTCAAACAAACACAAACAGGTCACAAACACAGGCAGGTACATACGGTCGGCGCAAACATACGTAGGAAACAAACACAGGAACAAAGGAAATGCAGAAACTCCAAAAAACACTAGAAAACCAAGACATGGGCAGGAACACATGGGGCAGAGGCTTACGCACAAACAATCTGACATAACCACAAGGAACCAGCACCTGAGTCAAGGGAGGGGGAAACTTAAATAGACAGGGGTAACAAGACACAGGTGAACTCAAAAAACAATCAAACCAGAAGGAGGGGATAAGACAGGTGGGAACAATGATGGGATAACGAGACAATGAAACAATCATACAATTAACAGGGGGGGAGCAGGACACAAAACAGAAGTGCCGCCATCTGGCGGCCCAACAGGGGAAACACAGACAGGAAAACAGGACCATGACAGTACCCCCCCCCCCCAAGGGACGGCTCCTGACGTCCCAGGAGGCCGACCCGGGGAGGGAGTCAACAGAGGGTGGGGGCTAGAGACAGGACTCAGACAGGAACAGGGACTGGACACAGAACTGGGGCAGGAACAGGACTGGACTGGACAGGACAAGACTCAGTGCTGGACTGGACAGGACAGGAACAAGACAAGAACAAGACTCGGGGCTGGACTGGGCAGGACAGGAACAAAACAAGAACAAGACTCGGGGCTGGAGGGGAACTCGGGGCTGGAGGGGAACTCGGGGCTGGACGGGAACTCGGGGCTGGACGGGAACTAGACTGGGGCAAAGTAGACACACCGGACTAGACATGACTAGACAGAACACCGGACTGGAACAAGACGAGACAAGACAGAACACTGGACTGGACGTTAGACAGGAACGGACAACACCACGACCCTACATGAAAACACACACACACACAGGACTAGGCACAGACACGACGAGACCTAAAAGGACAAACAAAGGGACAAGCAGGCAGGGAGGCATACTGCGACACCGACAGACATACAAAGGGACAGACAGACAGGGAAGGAGAGGGAGGAACCAAAAAACTGGCACAAGGACTGACAAATAGGCAGACAAGACAAGAAACATGCGGATTGACACGCAGACAAACAGGCGGGCAGACAAATAGACACGGGGGCCGGGGAACACACAGACACATGGTTGGGAACACTGGGTGGCGTGGGAACATTAGGTGGAGTGCGGACTCTGGGGGGAGGACGGACACTGGGGGGAGGGCGAACACTGGGGGGAGCGAGAACACTAGGGGAAGCACGAACGCCAGGGGAAGCACGAACGCCAGGGGGCAAGGTGTGGACACTAGGGGGAGCGAGAACACTAGGGAAAGAACGGACACTGGGGGGCGTGAGAACACTAGGGGGAGCACGAACGCCAGGGGGAGCACGAACGCCAGGGGGCAAGGTGTGGACACTAGGGAGAGCAAGAACACTAGGGGAAGAACGGACACTGGGGGGCGCGAGAACACTAGGGGGAGCACAAACGCTAGGGGGAGAACGAACGCCAGGGGGAGCACGAACGCCAGGGGGAGCACGAACGCTAGGGGGCAAGGCAGGTGGCTTAGCCTGCGGGGCGGCCAGAGCAGTCTGCGGCGGACCCTGCGGGACAACAGATGGGACCGTTGTCCTCTCCGGGGCTCTGGACGGCTCTGGAGGCCTCTCCGGAGCTCTGGACGGCTCCGGAGGCCCCCCCGGGACTCGAGGCGTCTGCGGAGGCCCCCCTGGGGCTTGAGGCGGCTCCGGAGGCCCCCCCGGGGCTCGAGGCGCAAGTAAAGCCCGAAACTTGGGTGTAGCAGGCGGCCTCCGCGGAAGGGTCAGGGCAGGCGCGGCCTCCGGGGCTGGAGGCGGCTCTGGGGGCCTCTCCGGGGCTGGAGGCGGCTCTGGGGGCCTCTCCGGGGCTGGAGGCGGCTCTGGGGGCCTCTCCGGGGCTGGAGGCGGCTCTGGGGGCCTCTCCGGGGCTCCAGGTGGCTCTGGGGGCCTCTCCGGGGCTCCAGGCGGCTCTGGGGGCCTCTCCGGGGCTCCAGGCGGCTCTGGGGGCCTCTCCGGGGCTCCAGGCGGCTCTGGGGGCCTCTCCGGGGCTCGAGGCGGATCTGGGAGCCTCTCCGGGGCTCGAGGCGGATCTGGGCGCCTCTCCGGGGCTCGAGGCGGCTCTGGGGGCCCCTCCGGGACTTGGGGCAGAGCAGGCCGTGAAGGCCGCTCCGGGACTTGAGGCAGAGCAGGCCGTGAAGGCCGCTCCGGGACTTGGGACAGAGCAGGCCGTGAAGGCCCCTCCGGGACTTGAGGCAGAGCAGGCCGTGAAGGCCGCTCCGGGACTTGAGCCAGAGCAGGTCGTGAAGGCCCCTCCGGGACTTGGGGCAGAGCAGGCCGTGAAGGCCGCTCCGGGACTTGAGGCAGAGCAGGCCGTGAAGGCCGCTCCGGGACTTGAGGCAGAGCAGGCCGTGAAGGCCGCTCCGGGACTTGAGGCAGAGCAGGCCGTGAAGGCCGCTCCGGGACTTGAGGCAGAGCAGGCCGTGAAGGCCGCTCCGGGACTTGAGGCAGAGCAGGCCGTGAAGGCCGCTCCAGGACTTGAGGCAGAGCAGGCCGAGGGCCCTGCCGTCTGGGCTGGGCAGGGGACAGGAACACAGACCACAGCTGTAGGGAATCCAGCTGGGCAGCCGGACGGGACCGGCGGGACCCCCGCGGGCCGGACCCCGGAAAAATGGCAAGCCGAGACCCCTCAAAAGGGTCAGGATCCGCCTGCTGATCAGCTGGAGGTCCGGCCGACCGGGAGGCAGCCCGACCATGGCGCCTCCGCGACCGCCCGCCCCGGGCACTGGGAGGCTCAAGCTCCCACCACCCCGATGGCATGTTAAACAATAAAAATAAATAAATAAATAAAAAATAAAAAAAACTCTGCTGGGTCCCACACTGGCTCGTTCCTTCTGTCACGGTACGGGTGCTGGGACCCAGGCGCAGAGTGGGAAAAAACCACGAAACTCAAAAAGGGGAAAATTAACAAAGACTTTACTAACAGGCAAACAAACAGGGAACAAACAAGGCCACAATGGGCAAAACCACAAACTCAAAAAATATCTAAAAGCAGAAAACAAGGGGGACTCACAAATACAGGCAGGGCAGAACACAGTCAGGGCAGAACACAGGCAGGCAGAACACAAGGGTAATTCAAACAAACACAAACAGGTCACAAACACAGGCAGGTATATATGGTCGGCGCAAACATACGTAGGAAACAAACACAGGAACAAAGGAAATGCAGAAACTCCAAAAAACACTAGAAAACCAAGACATGGGCAGGAACACATGGGGCAGAGGCTTACGCACAAACAATCTGACATAACCACAAGGAACCAGCACCTGAGTCAAGGGAGGGGGAAACTTAAATAGACAGGGGTAACAAGACACAGGTGAACTCAAAAAACAATCAAACCAGAAGGAGGGGATAAGACAGGTGAGAACAATGATGGGATAACGAGACAATGAAACAATCATACAATTAACAGGGGGGGAGCAGGACACAAAACAGAAGTGCCGCCATCTGGCGGCCCAACAGGGGAAACACAGACAGGAAAACAGGACCATGACACATGCCAAATCTTGCCAATCCTTGTCCATTTAGGGGGTACCCTATTTAAAGCCTTATACCTCCAGAGACAAATGGCTTAAATGAAGCAGGACATTTGTACAATTTACAATACTAACGCAGATTAGTTTATATTCATAATTTTGGAAGAAATAAACTGCCACAAATGCAATTGTCTAGACAAAAAATCAAAAATGAATTAGCACTTTTTTAGTTTGCAATGAAATACTGAGAGATTGCATATATACAGCAGGTTAAACTATACATGTACTGGATCAAAAACTTCTTGACCACAAGTTCATAAAATCTAAGGGTGGATATGTAGAACTACTATAGATTTGTGAAGCAAAAACTAAGCAGTGTACCCAGCGTCTCCAAATCTATCCAAAATGTCTAAATTATGCATTGCTGTAAATCACAAAATATTCACGTATTTCACTGCAAATCAACTGTTTTATCTCAAGAAACTCACTGTTGCATCATTTTCAAGTGGGAATTACAAGCTTTCCATCAGTACAGTGGTCTAAAATATCTAGGGGTCCAGAAACATATCCAAAATCTCTCCAAAAATGAATAAAATGCTTTTTGTCCATTATAAAGCATAAAAATTAGATGAAGTTTTAAGATGGAACATTGCTATCAGGTTAAAAAATAATGCAAAACTATTGTCACACAATGCGGTACAGTACCTAAATGTGTAATTAACTCTTGTATGTATTTCTATACTTTGTACTCTCGTATGTTTTCTTGTATGGGGATGGGACGACGACATGAAAATAATTTTCAACCGTCCAACACGTTTTGGCAATGCTCCAACTCTCACGTCATCACTGTTGCATGCTTCACAAAAACTATTACACTACTAACACTTACATTACAGTGTGAAATATCCACATTATATAATACCACTAACCTATTTAAAGACACTCAATTTCAAAAATAACGTATATAACCGAAATATTTTGAGCAGTAATACTTACATAGCAATGATCTACTGTTTTCAGTAGATAGAGACAGAGACAGGAAATCAATGATATAGTTCTATCTGCTCCTGTCTTACTCCAGAAAACGATGTCAGCTAAGTCTATCAGCAAACATATGGCTTAGCTACGCTCAGAAGTCCTCAATAATAATGATACTTTCCGAAATATGATGGAACTCATCGATAACATTCACCTGGTGCAGTGTATTTTACTGCTACTGAAGAGTGAATGCGTAAAGACGTGATGATGATTCACAACTTTCGGTTAGACTGGACATTAAAACGCTATTCCAAAAGCAAAATTAGACATGTTATACATCATTAGAAAGCGTATACTGTCACCTACTGAATAAATGAATCAATCAAGCCAGATTGTAATAAAAAGGGTGACGACACTGTAAACAATGTGTGCTATTACAGGCAGCTATTTTGGAAGATACTCAGGCGACAAAAATGAGCATATATTTCACAATCTTGCTTAGAAACTCCGTCTTCGGCATAGTTGACCTGAATCTTCTACTAATAAAGCTAGAACACAGATATTGTGTTTTCAACTAAAAAAACACAAACTCTGTTTCGTTGCAGGACCACTAAAGGTAAGAGTTGACCAATCTCAGGACGCCAGCAGCATGGCCAATAGACGATTGCACCAGCAAGTTAACCTTTGAGGACAAGAATAAAAACAAAATAAAACCAACAAACAGGATACAAGAATAAATAAAAAAAATATCAGAAACTTACTTTCACTTTGCTCAGCAATGATAAGTAAAGGGACTGGCCACAGTTCATTGAGACTGACTGCAGCATAGAACACTGACATAACTTAGATCCTTAACCATGAGCTCACTTAGAGGGTGTGTATCATACAAAGTTCCTTTACTGTATATTGGGATTGGGATGGCAGGTATGCCATCCCGCCATTGGGATGGCAGGTATGCCATCCCGCCAAGTTACGCCTTGGCGGGGGCATGCCCCATACCTATACAGCACCGAGAGTTTGGCACTTTTCAGGGTTCCCCACAGAAATAACCACAACAGCCACAGACACTCAGCCCTTAAAAACATTAAATTCTGTATATTCTGACCTCATTTCAACAGACAGAATTCATAAACAACTTCACATGTCCACACAATAGAGCCCCAAACTAAGGGGATTTTGCGTTTTCTCCTTCTTCTTCTTCTCATTCTTATTTTTCCTGCCGCCTATCCCACAAACAACATGTCTCCCCATTGGACATTTCACTGACACCAGCCAAATCTGCACCTACACGACCCAATCAAAAACGCGCATACACACGCAAAATACCCATCCATTTTTACTCTGAAACATTTCCCGTTCAAACAGCTAGTCCGCCTGTGGCCTAGTGGGTAAGGTTACAGTCTTGGGAACATGGGGTCGTAGGTTCAAGCCCAGCTTGGAACACGTTTCATTAACTTGCTTCGACCCTCACTAATAATTGTCTACTACTTCTTAATTATTGCTTTTGCACCATATCTACCCGCCGTTCACCGTTCAGTTATTAACCTGCTACAATATTGCTAAGATATATGCATTATGACTTACCGTCTGTACGTTCAGTTATTTACCGGCTACAATATTGCTAAGCCATATGGATTCAACGGAAGCTCTTCTGTGCTTACTGGCTTGTGTTCTTCTTTAAAACCACCGGCAGGTTCGCTAATGATATTTCACGCATTGCATAGCTATGGCATTAGCTAACGAAGTCACAGACTGGTAAACCTCACTCACTCACGGCCACCCATATGCATTTCATGACGCAAATGTATTCCTTTTATTTAAAAGTTACACCAGTTCGCCACTGTGCCATTTCTACTAACTATATTTCTTCACTTGGCTACCGTACAAAACCTTAATATCAGCAAACGCCACGTTTCTACATTCATGTTACCTCGCCCTGTTCTCTATCTAGCCACATAGGCTACACACAATTACTACGTATGTACGTTCTGCAACTCCGCATTAAAACATTACATTTAAAATCATGATTCACTCATAAGTATAACTACTAGCACTGAACATGAGAAAAACACATTCGTGCAATAGATTACATTACAGGCAAATAATGTGTGCAATGTTATTTAACCCTCCACTTCAACAACTAACGTTCAATACCGACTGTTATATATACCATTTGATAAGGAATATAAGCTCGCTCATGGTCACTCCATTTACTTCGCACTATACTCCGTGATCATGTCAACCTTCACCTACATGCCCATTCTGCTAAAAACATATTGTTTCAACTACGGAATTTCGTAATTTCATTTTAATTTCACTCACACTGTTGTTATTCTCTCATATGCAAAGCCTACTGGGACATATGCGTCTGCTCCTATTCTCCACTATCATGTTTTCCGGTTCTAGTTTAGCAAAACAATGAAGAGGATTCCTACCTGCAGATAAGCCTATCAAAATGCCTTATAAACCTTACAAACACTAAAAGTGCATCTCCACGAAATAACAGACAATGGAGCAGGACAGAAGGATAAACCTTACAAACACTAAAACTGCATCTCCACGAAATAACAGACAACGGAGCAGGACAGAAGGCTACACAAGTTGCAACCTAGGGAGTTATAATTCTACGGGCGTGTTGATTATTTTGTCAGTCAAGGCTCGTTGGATGGACGTCAAATCCGTGAGTACATACCATCTGCGTTCCTGATGCGTTTACGCTAGTAACTTGGCAAAAATGCCAAGTTACTAAAAAGTATTGATATCAAAATGACGCCAAGTTACGATACTACAAACAATATAGGCTATCTTGCCTCACCGAAATGACATAAGATGTATCTCAAAGCAATGCTACCCAATATTTCCTCAGTTCTTTCAAGTCACTTGGCCCTGTGTTTTCTAATCTTACCATTTCACAATGTCATGCAAACTTTCTGTCAGATCAAAGAGACAAATATTTCGAATTGCCTCATGGAACACGTTGAACATTGTACATTGAAATTAATGTATAAATTCATTAATGTACAGAACTGCTGCTGAGCAACGACAGGAAGCACATTTCTCCAGAAAACATGTTCATACTTGCTTTTGAACTGAATTTGAGTACATGTGCAAGTTATTGTATATTTGCTACGTACAATAAATACTGCATGTAAAACACATATTGTACATACGTACATAGAGAACTTCTTTATCCGCATGGGGACATTTCCCTGGCAGCATCTTACATTCACATTCACGAACACACTTGTACCAATAAACATACTATCATTCACGCAACAGAAAGCCTGGGCAGCGAAATACATAGGCCTACATACCAATACAAATTGGACATACACACATCTATTCAATCAATCTTGACTGTGAGAGAGCCATCCACACACATGTTTGGCCTGTTCATGTAGTGCATGCTTATACACAGGGCCAAGTGACTTGAAAGAACTGAGGAAATATTGGGTAGCATTGCTTTGAGATACATCTTATGTCATTTCGGTGAGGCAAGATAGCCTATATTGTTTGTAGTATCGTAACTTGGCGTCATTTTGATATCAATACTTTTTAGTAACTTGGCATTTTTGTACGTTGAAAACGTGTTTTTTATGAGATCACAATTTACTGTCAGAAGAGAGGCAGTTGTTTATTTGTGTATTAATATAACTTAAATCCTTGACCTCACTTAGAGGGTGTGTATCATACAAAGTTCCTTTACTGTAAATCACCTGGTTTACTTTCAGAAGAGAGGCAGTTGTTTTCTGTGTATTAATATAACTTAAATCCTTGACCTCACTTAGAGGGTGTGTATCATACAAAGTTCCTTTACTGTAAATCACCTGGTTTACTTTCAGAAGAGAGGCAGTTGTTTTCTGTGTATTAATATAACTTAAATCCTTGACCTCACTTAGAGGGTGTGTATCATACAAAGTTCTTTTACTGTATATCACATGGTTTACTGTCAGAAGAGAGGCGATTGTTTATCTGGGTATTGATATAACTTAGAGGGTGTGTATCATACAAAGTTCCTTTACTGTAAATCACATGGTTTACTTTCAGAAGAGAGGAAGTTGTTCATCTGTGTATTAATATAACTTAAATCCTTGACCTCACTTAGAGGGTGTGTATCATACAAAGTTCCTTTACTGTAAATCACATGGTTTACTTTCAGAAGAGAGGCAGTTGTTTTCTGTGTATCAATATAACTTAGATCCTTGACCCTGACCTCACTTAATGGGCATATATCACACACAGTTCCTTGATAGTGCATGGTTTACAGTCAGATTAAGGGCGATTGTTTTATGTGTAAGATTATGATTTAGATCCTTAGATCTCACTTAGAGGGTGTATATCATATACAGTAAAAGTTCAATTGCTATTTTAATTTATGACATATGTAATTCTATCTTTTGAGAACTAGGTATTTGCCAGGTAAATGTGTGGTAAAAAATATCAAATTATTGCATAATTACCTCCGGTACAACAAAAGTATATACAGAGAAACTAAAACTGAAATACTAGAAAACACCTATTATCCACCAATTTACGTGACTAACTAGTAGATCTTAAAGGTTTAGGTTGGTTATTGCCTGAGTGTAATTGTGTATTTCCTAGGAATTCAGGTAATATTTTTTTTGAAACACCTCTGTTGCAACATAAATATTGTCCTATTTCTGAATTACACAATTACACTCAGACTATAAATATTTGACATCTACAAGATAGTCACTTGTTTATAAGTATTTCAGTTATTTGGTTTCTTGGTATTTACCTATTTGTTCTCATGGTAATTAGCTAGTTATCTGTCATTGGTACCACATATTTGTCTGTTAAATTCTTAGTAGCGGAGAGCGGGGAAATAATTGTTTTTTTTATATATTACTAGAGATAGATTAATCATTTTTTTAATACAAACAACCTACATCCATTGGCTATGATTACCCACCACAATTACTACACTTTTGCCTGTCTAGCAATCCCAGCAACCTAGCATGCCAAATCAAAATTATCCGATCTGTCAATTACCAAAAGACTGCTTACTATTACATACATTTACATTCCTTGACATCCAAATGTGACACAGGTCTTTTCACTGGGGGCTTTTCGCTGGTGGGCGTTTACAGGAAGTTATTTGTATATAAACGCTGGATATGCCATAGCTCTGAGAGACTGATACACTGGTGCATCAGACTAAACTACAGACATCTGTGCTGATCAACTGTCCACCTGTCCTGAAAAGCCAGCACGCTACCATGAACCATGAAAATGCATGTGGAGGTAGGTTTGTATTTTTTTTAAATAATATGTTAGAACTGATTCTCCATGAAATGTGAAGTGAAGTGCAAACAACTGTGATCAAATCATTTGTCTAAAAATCATAACTGCCTGGAAATTCTTATAGTAATATTAAACTACAGTTTACATTGTATCCTTCCATCAATTCATTTAGGGGCCATCGGTATTCAAGCATATTAAAACTAGGCTAGATATAGCCTGGTAGAATTTTTACATTTCCTAACTCTGCTGGCCACTCTTTGTAAGTAGGTCTCATACTCTGTACATGTTTAATACTTCCATTTCTTTAGATTCTTTATTTTTAATTAATTAATGTAATTTCAAAAAGCAGCTCTGCTGAAACTATAATTTGTATTAAAAAGAGAGGGCTTGGGGCCGTCTGGGTAGTGTAGAGGTGTAAGCACTCGCCTACCACTGTAGAGACCCAGGTTCAATCCCCGGCAGCGGTACTTCCGGCTTGGTCAGACGTTCCTATGAACACAGTTGGCAGTGTTCGTGGGTGGGAAGCCGCCGAGGGTATAAGTCCTGATCGTTGGTTGGTTGGTTGGTTGGTTGGTTGGTTGGTTGGTTGGGGGGGGCCTGTTCAGCAGGGAGGGGATCTGGGGGAGATAGCATGAACCTCCACGCACGTTACGCTCGCCCAGTGAAACCCTTCACTGTCAGGTGAAAAGAAGCAGCTGGCAACTTCACATGTATCGGAGGAGGCATGTGGTAGTCTACACCCTCCCCAGACCAACAGAGGATAGCGCATCAACCAGGACTGTGTCATACACACGCGGAATTGGTGTAACAACTAAAATGGGGGAGAAAATGGCAAAAAAAATGCAGTCAATTGTCCATCTTTTAAAATAGAAATCATGTTGAACTTCCAGTCCAGAAGTTTTAACATGAATACTCATAAAACTCAATTTAACCAAACAATGTGTCACATGGGTGAAATGGGAATATTTTTCTATGTTCACAGTACATTTCTTAATTGCAAATGTCACAATATTGTTGAACTTTACGGACCTGATATAAATCGGTTAATGTACTTGTCATCTACATTTACTTATCGTACTCTTTCTTTTATTTCTCTTGGTTGCATATACTGAGCCAAAATGAAGACTGATTTAAATGCTTTCTTTCAGAATGCATTAACAATTCCTTCCTAATGAAATTTCTTCTTATTGTCTTAATACAACACTGCCATAATGCAAATTAAGCACTTTGCGGGACCCCACTTGTGGCCAGGATGTCCGGCATCCTGAGATTGTTATACACCGACATTCAGTGTTCCTGCAACCAAACTATGAGTTTATTAAAAGATTATACAGGATAAATACGGAGATTCTAAGTGCCACCATTATCATGCAGGTCATCCATTTAACAAGCACTGCTCCCTGCAGTGCTGCGAGGGGTAACAGCAATAGGTCCACTTGCATTGCCTGAAAACGTTCAGCTACACCAACGCCATGCAGTAACGTTAGGTTGACAGTGCAAACGAGACGTGCAGAGACATTGTGGTTCCACAAGAAAATATTAAATATCAGAAACTTACCTTCACTTTGCTCAGCAGGGATAGGTAAAATGACTGACCACAGTTCATTGACAGCAGCATAGAACACTGCAATGATACTCTTAGCATGTCAACTTTCCCAAGCATCAGCACAGAGGCTGGCTCATATTTTGCAACAGCGCCCAGCAGAAGCTCCCAAGACAATTGGTAATTAGGGGTCCAAGCAGCGAAGCTGGTGGAACCCTTGTTATGACTGCGAGGGGAAGCCACAACATAAGTGGGAGACACACACAAAGTAGTTACAATCAAGACTTTTTATTAACAAAAGAACCCAAAAATACTTACAAAATTACATGAGTAGAGTGTGTGATGTAGGTCAGTAGTGTGGGTGGTGATGGTTGAGTAGGAGTCAGTAAAGGATGTTGTCTTTAGCAGAAGAAACCATATTGAGTCGTCCGTGGTAGAGGAAGGAAGGAGAGACCAAACGACCAGATCCTCTCAGCTTTTAAAGGCAACAGCTCAGGTGTCACCAATAATGCCTAATTACGCCCTCTGCTGCCTAAGCTGGAACTCCCCTGCAACTACAGGCGAAACACAGAGACTAGCAAAGGAACAGCAGAGGGTCGCAACACCCTATTGTTTCTGTTAGGATTATTAGGGGTCCAAGCAGCGAAGCTGGTGGAACCCTATTGTATCTGTTAGGATTATTATTATTATTATTAGGGTTCCAAGCAGCGAAGCTCGTGGAACCCTATTGTATCTGTTAGGATTATTATGGGTCCAAGCAGTGAAGCTGGTGGAACCCTATTGTATCTGTTAGGATTATTAGGGGTCCAAGCAGCGAAGCTGGTGGAACCCTATTGTATCTGTCAGGATTATTAGGGGTACAAGCAGCGAAGCTGGTGGAACCCTATTGTATCTGTTAGGATTATTAGGGGTCCAAGCAGCGAAGCTGGTGGAACCCTATTTTATCTGTTAGGATTATTAGGGGTCCAAGCAGCGAAGCTGGTGGAACCCTATTGTATCTGTTAGGATTATTATTATTATTATTAGGGTTCCAAGCAGCGAAGCTGGTGGAAACCTATTGTATCTGTTAGGATTATTATTATTATTATTAGGGTTCCAAGCAGCGAAGCTGGTGGAACCCTATTGTATCTGTTAGGATTATTAGGGGTCCGAGCAGCGAAGCTGTTGGAACCCTACTGTATCTGTTAGGATTATTATTATTATTAGGGGTCCAAGCAGCAAAGCTACCAACAATTTGTATTTCAACATAGCAACACATACAACCAACACTTTCCCAAAGGTATTGTGATACAGCTGTGAAAAAAAACTGCTCACAGACTAGCAAAATAAACAAGAAGATTTTTTTGTGGAATTATACCATGTCATTCTACTAGCAATATTTGCAATTAAATGCAGGCCAAAAGTTTACATACACCTAGGCCAGGGGTGGCCAACTCCGGTCCTGGGGAGCCGCAGGGTCTGCGGGTTTTTGTTTTGACCTTAAATACAACAACCACTTACACAAAATAAACCAGGTATGGTGAGTTAACTATGTAATCAACTTCTTTAATTGATCAATTAAGCGCTGAGTAAAAACAAAAGCCAGCAGACCCTGCGGCTCTCCAGGACCTGGGTTGGCCACCCCTGACCTAGGCTAAAGACATTCAAACTCAACTTCACACATATCATGTTACCATACATTTCCTGTGTTAAGTCAATTAGTGTATCTACTTTATTTCCATAAGAGGTCATTTCAAAATAATAGCTAGAAGACAGATTTTTTTCTGCTTTTATGTACTATATCAGATTTTCAGTGGGTAAAAAGTTTACATACACTTTGTTAGTATTTGGTGGCATTGCCTTTTAATCGCTTAACTTGAGTCAAATGCTTGGGGTAGCCTTTGACACGCTTCTCACAATACTTTGCCCTAATTTTTGCCCATTCCTCCTGAGAGAACTGGCGTAACTCAGTCAGGTTTGTGGGCCTCCTTGCTCGGACACACTTTTTCAGTTCAGTCCAGAAATTTTCTGAGATTCAGGTCAGGGCTTTGTGATTGCCACTCCAATACTTTCACTTTGTTGTCTTTAGCCCCTTTGCGCACATGCCAATTCTGGCCAATTCTTGTCCACTTAGGGAGTACCCTATTTAGAGCTTATAACTCCAGATGTCAACACCACAGAGACTTTAAAAATGGCTTAAATGAAGCAAGACATTTGTACCATTTACAATACTAACCTAGATTAGTTTATATTCATAATTTTGGAAGGAATAAAGTGCCACAAATTGTCTAGGCAAAAAATCAAAAATGAATTTGCTCTTTATTAGTTTTCAATTAAATACTGAGAGATTTCATACATACAGTTGGTTAACTGAATGGACCCGGATGACGCCTTTTGGCATCATAAATCACTACAATTCGTCATCAACGAAGATCTTCATAATTTCCGAAGCGGACTCGTTTTTCTTCTTTTTTTATCAATGAGGGGAGAATCAGAACTTTGAGTGGCATGTATCTTCAGCCATTTGGGTGCAATCTATGGTGCTTTAACTATGTCAACAAAATACGCCCAAATTTTCGGGTCGGGGAAGTAATGGTCAAGTGCAGAGTTCATGCTACTTTTTGAGAGGATGAATAATTACTTTTCTTTGGCTTGGATCCATTTAAAGACAATATCGCGTGAGTTCGTTTAGTCTTTGAATCCGTCATTATGCTGAGAAATTGCTAAACCATTTTTATTGATAGTATTTGTATTTCTCAGCAAATGCGCAAAATCATGCTGGAATAATGAAACAATGATGGTAATATATATATATATATATATATATATATATATATTCCCCATTGTTCCGTTGCTATCATAATGTAACAAACTGTCTTGTGTCTACAGCTGCAGTTTCTCGCAGCAATTACTAATGTTGAATATAAACAAAAGACACGATTTATGCTGTAGTCTGCCAATGTCTAAATAAATAATACGGTACTATGCACAGAGCACGCAGGTAGCAGGGATGGCGAGTTGATATTTCGTTTTCTGTTTCATTTTTTTTTCAATGTCGTATTTATTCTTTGAAATATGTATTATTCTATCTGTCTCTGAGGCGCTCTGAAATGTGCATTCTCTGCTAAGCTGAGCAATGGATTGGAATATGTGTCTGATGCCTTTTTTTCTCAGGGAACTGCTATCAGCACATCAATGCACTGCCCCGCCTCCAATCCCCTCAGCTTTGCCATCAACTCCCCCTGCCCCCCTCCCCTCCCCTGTAACTCCAACAGCAGTTAAAATAATATAGTAATACTAAAGTAATATTTTTGTTTTCTTTGTAGTTTACCATTGTTCAAAAACAAAGTAAAATTTTTATACCATATATAAAAATTAATTTTTATTTATGGTATATAGTTCTTTGGCATTGGTTATATATATATAACGGGTAGCTCAAATCAAGCAATCTGATTGGTTCATAGCCGTAGTATATTAACCATATACCATGGCTATGATGTCTAATTCCTTTGCACAATTCAGTATCACTCCGCAAAAAAAAAACGTTAGTGTGTACGTTGCACTATGTGCAGGCAGCAAGGAGGGCCTATTTTATTTTGAACATTATTATTTATTAATAAAATTTATTTGAAGTGGAGCGTGTCTATTACTTTCATATTGCCGTACTTGGTGACCGTTTTATAAAAGCAATAGCTCACTTCAGGCCGTGATATATGGTTATTATATCACAGCCGAACAACGCCCCTTAGCTGTGATATAATAACCATATACCACGGCCTGTCGTGAGCTATTGCTTATATATATATATATATATATATATATATATATATATATATATATATATATAGTATTTCAATTGTGCTTTTGGAATAAAAACATTTCTATTGACATTTTTAGGTCTAGTGTCCTTTCTGGTGCAAGGCTCAGGCGCCAGGCTCTTTATGTACATAATGCCACATTGTAAAGCAATGGCAAGTTCAACTGACATGATATTTGGTGTGGGTACTACATACACCCTGGATTTACGTTGCAGGGTGTTTCCATTGAGGTGAGACATGTACTTTTGGAAATACATTTTTTTAAAAACATATTTTTTTCACAAAACGTAAATGAAATGTTTTGCTTTGAACTGCTATTTCTCATTATCTAACTCTTAGAAGTAGAATTTTCTGGTAGATTTGGGTTGCCAAGAGACTTGATGATGAACATGAAGTTGGATGAAGCTAAAGGTATGATAGGCTAGAGCTAGCTGTTCTCTTCAACAACTCATTTGGTATTCGCTTGACTAGACATTGTGAACAGCTGGATATGTGACTGAGCTAAATAGTTAACTGTAGTAGCTGAACCAGCAATTCATCACTTGGTACTTCATTATCCACAATAACAAGTTTAATAGTTAGCTAAATACCTGAGAAGGATGTCGCTGCTCTGCCATGTTCCCAAGTAAATGATGATGTGCATGCCTTCAGTCAGGGGAGGTAAACACGGCGCATACCAAAGACGCATTTTTCCAAGTGACCAATAAAGTCGCCCCGTCCCCTTCAACCCGCCTCCACATCAAAATCATGCCAAAACCCCAAGTGCGAGAAAAACAAAATCGTAATTGTAAAAAATGAAAACCGTATTCGGAAAAAATTAAATCGTAAACATGAGTGAGAAAAAACAATTGCAATTTTATTTTCTACATTTATGAACATAACTTTTTAGTTTACAATTAAGAAAAATGCGTTTGATTTTATTTATTTTTTGATCACAAGAAACATTTCCACATCTATGCCTACGATTTTTTTTTCCTACACGGACAATGCTTTTGGCACAAAATTGACGCCATATGCTAGCACACACACTATGTATGTAACGCTACTTTTCTGTGAAAATTGTAACACTTCAGAAAAATGTTGTAAGTTATTAGAAGAAGTATTCCACAAGTTAACCGTATGCCTGCTGGTTTTTATGCGGTCATATGAGTTCTATTAATGTACTTTAGGTAGGTTTCCTTTGTGTGTGGATGGTGAAAGTGTGTACTGTACCTACATGTGTAATATTGAACTCTCGTATGTAGGCCATTTCTGTACTCTACAGTATGTAATGTTTTCTTGTATGGGGATACGATGACGTGAACAATACTCAACCATCGACCAGGTTTTGGCAGTGTTCCAACATTCACGTCATATCTGGTGCATGAAACGCAAAAACTCCTAAGCTACTAATGAACGCTTACATTACAGTGTGAAATATCCTCATTACAAAATACCACTAACCTATTTAGAGACACTCAATTTCAAAAATAACTTATATAACCGAAATATTTTGAGCAGTAATACTTACATATTAACAATTGAGAAAGCATTGAGTAGCATTGCTTTGGAATACAGCTTCTTTAATTTCTGTGAGGCAAGATAGCCTATATATTGTTTGTATTACAGTAACTTGGCATAATTTTGATATCAATACTTTTAATGGCAGGCCTAGATTTAGCCAGTTTGAATGAATGTCTTATAGACAGTGCTTTGTAAGTATGAGTAACATGGCATTGCATGTTTTTAATCTGATTGTTAGTATACAACTGGTAGCCTACCTGTTAATACTGCTTGGACCCAACACACTGTCGGGGAAGTGAGGATCAAATAAAATATGTTTAATTAGGTCTAATCTGAAGACAAAGGTAAAAATACCTTTAAAAAACGATTAATATTGCACACATAGACTACTTACAGTCATAAAAAAATGACTGAAAGAAACCACAGCTTGTCTCTCCTAATGTAATCCCAAGAATGTGCCAAGATCAAAATTCAAAAGCCAAAAAAACTGAATATTCCAAAAAGACCGGGGATGAAATGTAGAACACCAGACCTAGGTGTAAGACTCAGTTGCCAACTTCTAATATACTCTTTTTAACTTAATATTTCCTTCCAAATTACTGAAAACTAAAATAAAAAAGGTCCATTCTTAATTAATGTTCAAGGAAGATCCAATGACTACTGATTTCTTCCTTTTAATATATAGTAATCACTGGTTCAGGTCAATCTACAATACAAAACATCTTCTTAAAGTTAAAGTGAAATTGATCATCTCCTAGTAAGCATTATGGTGACATTAAATATTAATATTTTGAGATATTTTTGTGAGGGACAGCTTTGGCTATTGCATTAACGTAACTATATACAGGACTGTTTGTGGCCGCTGGGTTCCTGACCTACATTCAAGAAATGAAAAAGTTTAAATAAAATCTGGTGCTAGTCTCCAACTTGAAGACACTGAAATTGCCCCCAATAGATAGTTGGAATTCTAAATTTGTGTTCATCCCTCATGCTTAACCTGAAGTGCTACAGTAAATATCCTGCTGTATAAATGGATTATATGTGAAAATAATATTGCTCTGGATAAGAACATCTGCTAAGTTCCTAAAACAGAAGTGCCTGTTGAAGTGAATGTACACCAAACAATGCTTTAATAATTAAATTTTGTAATTAAATGTTCCTGTAATTGTTTCTTACTTTTACTTAATTTCACAGCTAAAGTATTTGTTACTTAGAGCAGCAGTGTGAAGAGGTAACTGCAGTGTACGTATTATTCTACAGGGCAAAAGAACTTTAAAGAGCTGAGGATTGTGCTGGTGGGAAAGACTGGAGTTGGAAAGAGTGCAGCAGCAAACACCATCCTGGGGGCAGAGGAGTTTGAATCAGATGCCTCCGCTTCCTCTGTGACATCAAAGTGTGAGAAAGCCAGAAGGGAAGTGGATGGAAGAGAGGTGTCTGTGATTGACACTCCAGGCCTGTTTGACTTAGAGCTGACCAATGATGAGATCATGAATGAGATTATACAGTGCATCTCCTTGTCCTCTCCAGGACCTCATGTGTTCCTGGTGGTGATACAGATAGGCAGATTTACACCAGAGGAGCACCAGACGGTGGACATCATTAAGAAGACTTTTGGTGATGACGCAGCCAAATACACCATGGCGCTCTTCACTCATGGAGACAGACTGAAGAAAAAAACTATCGAACAATTTCTGAGTAAAAATGAAACACTTCTGGAATTCATTGATAAGTGCCGTGGTGGATATCATGTTTTCAACAATGAGGACAAAGATGTCTCCCAGGTCTCAAAGCTGCTGAAGAAGATTGATAAGATGGTGACACTCAATGGAGGAGGCTGCTACACCAATGAGATTTACGCGAAGGTTGAACAAGTTATTGAAGAGCAGAAAAAGAGGCTTCTGGAAGAACAGGAAGATGCCAGACAAAAGGAAAGGAAAGAGCTGAGGAGAGTTGCAGAAGCAGAATCCTTGAAGAAAGCAGTAGCGGAGCTTACGGAAAAAATAGAGAGGATGGCTTGTGAAAAAGCAGAGATATGTAACAATTCTGTTGAGGAAGGAACTGATTTAAATTCAGGGTTGGGATGCACTATACAGTAAATATTCTTTGTTACTAATAGTTTCAAACCAGATAAATGATCACATAAGAGCACATCTAAGTGATTTCATTTTAGAGTTTATTATATGTGTAGGAAGAGGTAACTGAGTTTTAATTAAACTTTTTCTTTAGAGATACCTATGTGCTGCCTTGTATACTTAAGTGAGATGCTTTACCTAAATTGCTATAGGAAATGTCCAGCAGTAGATGTATTATACTTGTTCCTGGTTATGGTTATACACTTTATTGTACGTCGCTCTGGATAAGAGCGTCTGCCAAATGCCTGTAATGTAATGTAATGTATTATATATAAAGACTGTAATATGTGTAAGTTGCTCTGGATAAGGGTGTCTGCTAAAAGCTTTTGAGTGTTAGAATATGGGCACGTTTTTTATTTTTACTGTGAAATGATTACCACTGTTAGTATGTGTACATTATGTAGAGTTACAGTACTGTCCTGTAAATTTTGGTATTGGTAAATGCCCTTTAAATATACAAAGGTTTGCTGGCAACCATGCTTCCCATTATGTACTGTAAAATTCAGAAGCAGTAAACAACTTGCAGTAAAATTGCAGTAAACGGAAACTGTTCTGCTAGTAATTTACTGCTAAACATTACATTACAATCACTTAGCAGATGTGTTTGTCCCAAACATTATGGAGCTCACTGTTAATAGCTTTTGCTTTAATAAAGACATTACCTACATTAAATCTGTCAGGTTGGGAACCCATAGGGTTATGTATATTTTTCTTTGTTAGGGGCCCAAGCAGTGAACAAAGAGTTAGAACTTTTTTTGTTTGCTGGTATTATTGTTATTATTATTATTATTATTATTAGGGGGGCAAGTAGCAAAGCTGCTCAAATTGTATTTAAATTGTCTTACACCATTTTTTGTGATTACAGCCTTGTAGTGATTTACAGTGAATTGTGGTGGAAGGTTATACACCTATAAAAAGAGTCAGAAACATTATGGCATGCTGACACATCCAGATTACAAGGCACTAAGAAATTAGTATTAAGCAACCAGGCACAAATAGCAAGGAATCCACAAGAACAAGAAAACTTAACTAAACTAAGCTTAAAATATTGGTAAGGTTGTATATTGTCTCCACTTATAGAGTTTGATTGTAAGAGCACTTAATGTCTGTTTAGCAATCTCAGGACGCCGGTGTCCTGGCCACAAGGGGGTTCACGCGAAGGGTTTAAATTGTTTAAATTCATAGCTGCATTTTATACTATCATATGATGACTTAAATTGAAGTAATGCATTCTTACAAAGAAGTGATGAGTAGAAACAACCAATTTTACATCCTGTCGCCTTTGCAGAGTATTATGTATGATAGGACGTATTCCTTAATCTCCACTGCATGCGGCCCAAACTTGAAAGTGATTTCATTGCTGAGCATGTGCATACTAGGGGTGGAAGGAGTGCCACTATTTGTATTTGTATCTGTCTTTGTTCCACCAACAAAAATATTTTAATTTGTATAACAGGCTTTTATGACACTGTGAAAAACAATGTCAGATGAAGTTTCAAACATAGACAAAATGTTATTAGAAATCCAAATATAGTTACTCATCTTTACACTGAACTGCATATTATGAACTGCATAAACCCCATCACCACTTTTAAATGAGGGACACTTAAGTCAATTATAAACAGAAAAAATGTTTTTATATTTAAAAGGAAATAGTTGCTCAACTTCATTATGTAGTACTCTATGCTATGAACTCCTAATGAAATAAATATACAATGTAAGGCCAGCATGTTTTTAACATGTTTGTTAATACTTGTTTTCTCCTCTTTGTTGAAGCCCCACTTTACTTGTATGTTTGATTTGCATAAGCTTGGATAAATTAAATAAAAAATTGAAAAGCTTTCCTGGGTGGAATACACCTTTAACTATTATGCTCTTACATGAGCTGGCAGCAGCGTCAGATGTATTCAGCATTGGTTTCTGCACCAGGAGCAACCTAATTTGATAAAGATTATGAAATATATTGCAAAAAGTTTTCTTGAAATAAAGGACACAACTCAACTTTATCAACTTCATCAGACAATTGCAGTGAATTAATTTTGCGTCATTGTACATGCAAAGTGAGTTTCGATAGTGCTTGATTGGGAAACTCGTATCAAAGCACTGGTCATTCAGTTGCTGAATAGCATGCTGGAGTAGACAGCGACATGTTCGCCCCCTGGGTAAAAACACCTGCTGTCTATTGTTGGGGGCTTGTGAAGAAAATGGCACAAACTGTGTATTTCTTTACTGAGTGAATGTTTTTATATTAAGCCTAAATATTTAGGAGCGTCATGGAAGGAGGAGGACATAGCATTTACGGGGTTGGAGTAAATTTAATTATAAAGTCCACCCAGCATTATGGTGTCGCACTGGCCTATCTAGTGTTAAAGGAAACTCTCACTCACTATCTCTCTGCAGGTGCATGTGTGTGTGTCTAATTGAGAAACTTTGTCTCCACCCTGTTTTCGCATGTTCTCTCCATGTGCATGAACACATTTAACTATGCATGAAAAGAAAAGTCACAGAGTGACGTAATCCCTGCAAATGACATCCTAATAGCAATTTTGAGCCATGTCCAACATCCTGGATTTTCCGATATTCTGAAATTAAAAGATATCTCCTTCCAGTTTCGGCCTAACTACATGGCTGAGACTTGAGAGAATAGGGACAACCCTCAAAATCTGTGGAAAGTTTTAAAGGATCTGGGTTGCATAGTGAAGTCCAAAAGGTAATAGGTGAGGTAATAATACCTCACCTATTTTACATCAGTTGCACACAAGCTTGTGGATAGTCTGCCTTTTAGCCCAGAAATTCATGGGTTGAATTACATGAAACATTTTTACTCAAACCTAAGTGTTAAACCGAATAGTTTAACTCTTTTAAACCAGTCTCTGTGGATTAAATTGGAAGTATGTTGAACAGCCTTAACAGTGTAAAAGCTACAGGCTTTGAAAATATTCCTGCAATAACAAAGTATTGTACCTCATGATACAAATATTCTAAGGTTATTCCACTTCACCATATAAAAAGAAAAACAGTTCAGACCCAGGGAACTATAGACCTTTCTATATTTTGAGTGTCACTTCTAAGGTGTTGAAAAAAGTAGAGATGAATAGTTATGTCACTACTTTAAAGACTCCAAACTGCTATATGAATTCCAGTCAGGCTTCAGGATACCCACCGGAATCAATTGAAACTCATTTTTTATGGTGATGAAACAGGTGCATGTAATTATGTGGTGTGGGAGGATCCCACTACCAGATAGGTGCATGGTTACATGACATCAGTGAGCTATGAAAAAACACACAACAAAATAAGTGAGCATGACATTGGGCACACTGAAAAATACTGAAATAAGAAAGCACAGCTACCGAATTGACATACATTTAAATAAAAGGCCTTAAATCCAAATGTGCATTTAGACCTTTGGGAGCCAGAGTTCTCAGCCAATGCAGCTTCACATGTGAGGAAAAGGCTACTCAAGTCACCCCCTTGTCTCAGAGTATTGTCATGGAAATTACTAAACTATATTCCTTAATGAAACAAAGTTTTCTTTTTATTGAGATCTCAAGGGAAGAAATACAACTGTTCTCAGATAGGACAGTGGAATTTGTTCCAAAACTCATTTGTCCATAGTACAATTTTATACATTTCAAGCCAAGGTATAATTATATAAAACATTGGTTCATTTTTCCAGATACAGACACAATTTTAGACAATTCTGGTTATAGTATTGGTGACCAGACCTTGAACGCTCATAAGGCCTCCTGTTTCTCATGGTATTTTTGGATTTGGCAAAAACAACAATCCTGTTCTCAACAACAACAAAAAGGAGTAAACTTTAACAATCATTAATGGTTAAAAAAGAAAAACACATGAATTTAAATATTCTCTCACAATCCTCCCTTTTTTGTCATTTTATGACAACCTAATGTAAAATGTATCTACGAAGCAGCAATAAGCTGAATCATGCACAGGAATGTAAAAATACAAGAATAGAATGAATAAAGGAAACTTTCCAGTAATGGAGACATTCAACAATTATAAGCAACATCCATTACTTAGCTTTAAGCCTTTGTTTTCTCAACATTATATCTTCAGAATGGAAATGGGTAAGGGATACACAATTACACAGTTTCATCATCAGTAATGTCTTTATCATCATAATAAAGTGATAGCCAGTTTGGTTCCTCATATAAGTCAGATTCAGGGGGTAACAAAGCCTAGCATCAGCAGGCATAGCATTATACAAATACATACTGATATATCGAAGGGAGGACACAGGGTGACCAGTGACCATATATTTTAGATTTGTACACCTGATTGGACTACAGTGTTTCACAATGCATACTTTTAGCTCTTATATTGTCTTATCAACAAAGACTCTGCCGCACAGGAATGATAAGTTAAATCACACCCAGGGAAGAGCAAGTAATAACCCCCTTAATGTGGATTTTTTTGCTTGAGTGTGGATGTTTAAAATAATTACTTTGTAAGCTTTTGCATTGATCACACAAGTTGCATTTATAATTACCATCAGGAAGAGGTAGGAGTTTATGTTGTGGAGACTAGGATTTAGAAAGAGGAGAAAGATCAGAATTAACTGTAATATTCTTTAAGATATGACCTCGAACTGGAGGCACAGTGGAAAAAATATTTGAAATGCTGTCATCTGATTCAAGAATATACCAGTG
Source organism: Anguilla rostrata (assembly GCF_018555375.3). Classification (NCBI taxonomy): domain Eukaryota; kingdom Metazoa; phylum Chordata; class Actinopteri; order Anguilliformes; family Anguillidae; genus Anguilla; species Anguilla rostrata. Next base: position 4,786,702 of record NC_057945.1, read on the forward strand.
TTCCGAGGCATAGGAGTGAGTTTGACACATTTGCTCCCCAATCCCTACCCCTGCCCACATCCGCAATAAATATTATAGTTAGTGGAAAAGTTAATTGGTTACACCAGATCCAGCTATGGGTACTAAAGATGCAGACACATGCCAGCCTTACCCATTTTCACCTACAAGAGCTGGTTTGGTTGTTTTTTTTTTGGTTTTTTTTGTATGTACGTGAGACATCTCCATGTCAATAATAGGGTGACAATAGACATCCTAAAGAGGGCACAAAAATGAATGTATCATGTTACTCAACTTAATTAAATCGTATGTAACCATCTAATATTGAAATGTGTGGAATAAATACATCACAAACTATGTTTTTAGACACGTAACTAAATGCATGCATAATAAATGTGCAATAAATGTGTCTTATATAGAGTACAAAACCTTCTTCTCAGCAAACGCCACGTTTCTACATTCATGTTACCTCGCCCTGTTCCCTATCTAGACACATTATAAACAAACAATTACTATGTATGTACGTTCTGCAACTCCCCATTAAAACATTGCATTTAAAATCATGACTCACGCATAATTATAACTACTAGTACTGAACATGACAAAAAGCACATCAGTACAATAGATTTCAGACGTTACTTAACCCTCCACTTTAACAACTAATGCTTTATACAGACTGTTATACATACCGTTCGATAAGGAAACTAAGCTCGCTCATGGTCACTTCATTTTCTTTGCACTATAGTCTGTGATCATGTCAACCTTCACCTACACGCCCTTTCTGCTAAAAACATGTTGTTTCATCATTTCTCCTAATTTCTCTCACACTGTTGTTATTTTCTCATACGCAAAGCCTGCTGGGACATATGCATCTGCTCCTATTCTCCACTATTACAGTTTTTTTCTATTGCTAAGACACATTTTATGAAACAATTCCCCCTTTTCTCAAAACTATTACAGTTTTTCTCAATTGCTTAAACACGTTTTCTGAAACTATAGCTCAATTTCTCAAAACTCTACACACAAAGCACAGCAACAGTTAACGTTTTGCCAAAACTACACAAATCTCTTGCAAAATGCATTCATGCATTCAAAACCATGTTCTCTCTTCTGAAAACTGACTTTTTCCATCAAAATGACTCACACAGGCCTCATATGCTCATTGCTTATTTTTTTATCCTTTTTTGAAGTTTTAGTTTTCTTTTCAAGGGGTCCCAAAATAGGCTGCAATTTTACAGTAAATATAAAGACTGCTGCCATGATACAATACAGTAAATATATCATCATATAAATAGTGCATTTGCTAGGTAAACCTAATTCTAATTCAGTACAGTACAGCAAAGTGTGTGAACTGTTATCACTTTGAGTGTTGTTATTGTGTATGATACAATGCACATTTACTGTATTGTCCTGCCAATGAGGTCCAGTTGGGCTGCACTCACAACCCAGGTTCCATCAAGAGTTATACTGAACGTTGTTAGAAGTGTTTTTTCATTTTCCTTATCAGTGCAATTATGAGTTTTGCCAAAATAGATAACATTTGTGTCTTCTCAAAACTAGAACATGCTTAGACTGGACAATGGATGTAATGATCTGTTATCATATATGAAATCAATGAACAAATTCAAAAAGGTAACAAAGCAAATCTTTATTTGTTACTGTAAAATAAATCTTTGCTCAGCTGACTGCAAAAATAAAAATCACAGTTTGTAGTCCTGCTGTAAAAAAAAAACAAAAAGCAAATACGTGATCGACCAAAGTTGCACATATTTCATTTTATTTTATAATGAGGATATTTCACACTGTAACGTAAGTGCCCATTGGTAACTAAGTAGCATTGTGTTTAATGCACCGGATGTGTACTGGAACATTGCCAAAATGTGGTGGATGGTTGAATATTGTTTTCATGTGGTCCCATGAACAAAAAGCATTTTATTCATTTTTGGAGAGATTTTGGATATGTTTCTGGACCCCTAGCTATTTTAGACCACTGTACTGATGGAAACCTTGTAATTCCCGCTTGAAAATGATTCAACAGTGAGTTTCTTCAGTCGAACAGTTGATTTGTAGTGAAATACATGATTATGTTGTGATTTACAGCAATACATAATTTAGACATTTTGGATAGATTTGGAGACACTGGGTACACTGCTTACTTTTTGATTCATAGATCTTTAGTAGTTCTACATATCCACCCTTAGATCTGATGCACCTGTGGTCGAGTTTTTGATCCAGCACATAGATCCAGCACATAGATATATAGTTTAACCTGCTGTATATTTGCAATCTCTCAGTATTTCATTGTAAACTGAAAAATAGCAAATTGATTTTAGATTTTTTTGCCTAGACAATTGCATTTGTGGCACTTTAGTTTATATTCATAATTTAGGAAGAAATAATCTAAGTTAGTATTGTAAATGGTACAAATGTCTTGCTTCATCTAAGCCATTTTTCAAGTCTCTGTGATGCTCAAATCTGGAGTTATAAAGCTTTAAATACCCCCTAAATGGGCAAGGATTTGGCATGTGCACAAAGGGGTTAACTAATTTCATATGTAGATTCTCAACTGTAGCTCTGTTGTGTTTAAAGGCAGCCCTTTACTTTGAATTTCAGGAAAGCACTTAGGGTCAAGACAGGCTAGATCTGAGTAAAGTTTTTCACTGGCTATAAAGCAAAAGCGAATCCTATCAGTTACTGTGACCATTATCACATTGTGCACCTTACCTTTATGCTGTATGCTGCTTCTGTGTCAGACATCTCATCAGTAGTCAGATCTCCCGGCATTGTTTTCTTTTTCTCACCCTTTTGTGGTAAATGGTCTGCAATGGTCATCAATTGTAAAGCGCTTTGGATAAAAGCGCTATATAAATGCAGTCCATTTACCATTTACCATTTACCATTTACCATATTCGTCTTCCTGGTCTAGCTTGGTATTTGCCACAAAGCTGTCAGCTGCACACTTCAGGAGATGCTCCTCAGTTGTCGTGACCATGCAATGAGCAGTAATTATGTCCATCCTGTTTGTCTGAAGATATTGTATTTAAACAGTGTTTTTATGAGCTTGTACGCTGGGTTGCCAAAACAGCCAAAAATCTTCTAAGGTGAATCGTCTTTGGCCTACCATCGTGCTTCGCCAATTGGGGGAGACTTTGCTCACTTTTCCCCATGTATTCATTCCTTGGTATGATTCTCGGATAAACACACCTTTCTTATTCAAAAGTCCAAAAAGTGAAACACACGGCCAGTACTAAATTCAATATGTGTGCATAGCACCACATGTATTTCATTGTTGTCAGATTTTGATGAGAGCAATGCAGAGAATCTGCTATATTTTATTTTCATATTAGCAGCAAGGTTAGCCTTGTTAAGATTATAACTTACAACAATAGATTTGGCTGGTGAAGTTCATGATTGGTGACAACAAAGAAAATGATAACGTTGTCATAAATATAATTTTCCCCATTATTACACCTTGAAATGACCATTCTTCTTTTGAATTCTTGTAGAGAAGTGATGTCCCTTTGACTCAGTGCACTGATGTCAGTTTATAGGGGGTTCCCCCAAGTCAGCCGTGGTTTCGAGGGGTTCCCCTTGGTCTAAGGCAGAGCCAAGGGGACCCCCACCGGTCTGACAGTTGTAGCCTATTTAATGTTGCTGGCTAGCAATTTATTGTTCAGTATTTTTGTTTTAATTATAAGTTGAGAGCACAGAAGGTTGCTAGCTAGTGTGGTGTTGCAATGAAATATTCAATGAATTGCTAGTTAGGTGGCTACTAATTAAGCCGGCAGCTAGTTAGCAGTCCAGGTATAATAGCTACACTTCAATAACGTCAGTTTGAGTTTACATTTTATTTGAACTGAGCTGAAGCTATTAATACTGCTGGTTTAATGAAAAGCTGTGTAGCCAGCCAGCTGTATGAATGAAAAAATGTGGCTATGTAGCTGGCTACATGAACCCCATGTTTTCATCAAAGAGTAATAACGTTTATGATTAAGTTACAAATTTAGTCCAAGGTTTATGGCTTACCATGAAGTCATGCAATTATTAGTTAGCAAGCTAGCTAGCTCCCACATAAAGTTTCCACAGCATCCCTTTGCCTGTTATTGACTGCTCTGTAATTAGCTAGTTTCAAGATGAGATGCTATTGGCAGATGTAGCTAAATTTTCAATGGGGAGAATTATTGATAGTGGTACTGGAGCATTTGTGATGATGTAATCGACAGGATTAGAAGTTTGGGTCTTTATTGTGTGGATGTGTGAAGTTGTTTGTGAATTCTGTCTGTTTACATGAGGTCTTATGGTAGGCGTGTGTTACCCGCCGCCTGCTTCAGACAATAGTGTGAATTCACTACTCTTTGGAAACATAAAACCAGCTTGTCATAAAGGTGAGACTGTTATGGGTGACTTCAGTTACAGAGGCTATTAATTGGGAACTGATGACAGGACAAGGAAAAAGTGAGTAAGAGTTTTTAGATGTTATAAATGACCTTTTTCACTAGAGTTTTTCAAAACCAGGCTCAATACAGTGTTAGATACTACCTTGTCTGTTGGTAATCAGAGAACGAGGTACAATTTAGTCAGGTAAATGGCGAGTATTGTTGGGCTGAATGGCCTGTTCTTGTCATTTTGTCATGTTATGTTCTGTTTGGTCTGAATATACAGGAGTTAATGTTCTTAAGGACTGAGAGTCCCTGGACATTGTGGTTTTTTTTCTAGAATACCCTGAAAAGTGCCATGTGTAGGTATGGGGCATGCCACACCACCAAACCATAATTTGGTGGGAAGTTACACTTTCCATCCCAATCTTCTGGAATGTGATTCTGGTATTAACTCATTTTTAACTGGATAGTGATTTTGCAATGAAAAACTCCTACTCCATCTTTATTAGAGGTGCTGATGAAAAGGAAATACTTGACATTGTTAAAAAATTTAAGAATAAAAAGTCCACTGATTGGACTGAAATTGATATGTCATTAGTAAAAGATATTATAGAATGTATAGTGAAACCATTGACACATATCTGCAATCAATCCTTCCAAACAGGTATATTTCCCAGCAAAATGAAAACAGCAAAACAGCAAAAGTCATTCCTATTTATAAAAGTGGAGATAGACATCTATTCTCCAATTATAGACCAATTTCTCTGCTTTCCCAGTTCTCCAAAATTTTAGAAAAAACGATTTGTGCAAAGATTGGATAATTTCATAGAAAAACACAATTTATTGAGTGACCATCACTATGGCTTTAGAGCTAATAGGTAGAGGAATAGCACACTCATGGCTAAGTAGTTACCTCGATGACAGACATCAATATGTACAAATAAATAACGTTGAATCTGATTTGTTGAAGGTTGCTTGTGAGGTTCCACAAGGTTCTGTGCTAGGCCCTAAACTGTTTATATTGTATATAAATGATGTTTGTAAAGTGTCTAAATTGTTAAAATTTGTTTTATTTACTGATGACACTAATTCATATTGCTCCAGAAAAAGTTTGGAAGGTCTTCTGAATACAGTGGAAAGGGAATTGAAAGTCTTAAAGAAATGGTTTGATATTAACAAGTTGTCACTGAATTTAAGTAAAACAAAGTTTATAATATTTGGTAATCGGCAAATCAATAATCAAGTAAATTATGATAAATTATGTTGAAATAGAAAGAGTGTATGAAAATACATTTCTGGGCGTAATAATTGACCATAAATTATGTTAGAAACCACACATAAATAAGGTGAAAACAAAAATGTCTAAACCATTGCAATATTATGTAAAACTAAAGATATCTTGAATCAGAAATCACTATATATACTGTATTGTTCTCACACCTACTGTGTGGAGGGAAACACATACAAAACCAGCACTAATCCAATTTTCATCCTACAGAAGAGAGCTATAAGAATTGTAAATTGAATGGATTATTACAAACCAACCAACACACTTTATTAACTTAAATGCTTTAAAATTTTGTGATCTAGTTAATTTTAAAACTGCACAGATAATGTACAAAGCACAAAATAATTTGCTTCCTAACTGTATTCAGAGGTTGTTTGAAATTAGAGAGAGCCAGTATGAAATTAGAGGAATAGGTATGTTCAAAAAATCAAGGGTAAGGACAAATATAAAGATTAGATGTATATCTGTCAACGGGGTTAATTTGTGGAATAGCTGTGACAAGGAATTAAGAATGTGTAGTTCACTTTGCACATTTAAAAATAATGTGGTAAACAAATATAAAACTGAGTTATGATCATTATTGTGTATGAAACGTTTGGAACTTTTGTTTTTGTTTCTGTTCTGTTTTGTTTTTGTATAGCCTAAACCTAGTAGTGAAAGGATTGCCTATTAGAATATGTTATGTAAAAAGGGGAGGTATAATAAGCTAAAGCTTCAGCCTACACCTTTTCGGTCAATATTTTCTGTTTTCCTTTTGATTTAATGCCTTATTGTTATTTATTTATTTCTATGTGCATTCTTTTTGGAAAATTGTTAATAAGGACCAAAATAAATTACTACTACTACTACTACTACAACAATCTTTCTCACCTTGGCTATGAAATGTTTGAATGCAAGTATCTCATGCCCATGCGGGGCCACAAATGTTCAAATGTTCAGTGTCAAACTTGTGAATGTCTGGGAATTAAGTTGGTTAATAGGTATCACACAACATTAGGCGATAATTTATTTTTTTTATTATTGCTTTATAAGCAGTTATAACAGACCACGCAATTTATGATGGGAACAATAACAATAGAGACAAGGCAAAAACAAAACCAAAGGGATATAGCACTTTCCAGGGGTATTTAAAAATCTGAAGCAATTTCTGTCACCTCTTTTCCTTCTTCACTCAGTTGTGGTACAAATTTGATGACACTCTAGTTGAAGAGGCACCCATGGAAAACCACAAATCCTCCGGCCTGTTCCACAGACTAATAAAATCATGGCTTGTCAGCTTTCTTGCTTCTCACCTGCACCATGTTTAATTAATGGTTATAATGAGGTTGGTTGTCCAGGACCAAAAAATCACTTCATGCTCAGGTGATTATATTGATCATACAGTCATACATTTTTCTGGTTTTCTTTCAGAAACCTCTGTCCCCTCTCCCCTGAGACTGGTGTTAGTGGGGATGTGTGGAGTGGGAAAGAGTGCCACAGGAAACACCATCCTGGGGAGAGAGGAGTTTGAATCAGAGGCCAGCCCCTCACCTCTGACCCTGACGAGCAAGGAAAGAGAAGGAAAAGTGTGTGGGAGAAGAGTCCTTGTGGTGGACACTCCAGGCCTCTGCAACACTGAGCTGTCAGAGGAGAAGCTGAAAGAGGAGATGCAGAGAGCCGTGTCTCTGTGTGACCCCAGGCCCCACGCTTTCCTCCTGGTCATACAGTTGGGAAGATTCACTCAGCAGGAGAAGAGAGTTATGGAGACCCTGCAGGAGCTCTTCTCCGAGAGAGTAAATCAGCACACCATGATCCTGTTCACTCATGGAGACAGACTGAGGAAAAAAAACATTCAGCAGTTGGTCCACAGTGACACAAACCTGCAGCAGCTTCTAAAGAAGTGTGGGGATCGATTCCATGTCTTTAACAACCAGCAAATGGAGAATCAATCTCAGATCAAAGAGCTGCTGTGTAAAATTGATGAGATGGTGGATAAATGCATGAAGACAATGGGGAAAGGAGGTAAAGAGTCTAAAATAATTTCAAGAGTCTAAATTCAGCCATGTCCATTATATCAACCAGTACAGCAGCAGGGTTTTCCCCACATTATAGCAAACCAGAACAGTTGTGTTTTCACATTATATCACCCAGCAGCAGGGTATCCCACATTATATAAATCAGTGCAGCCACATAGTTTTCCTCCCATTATAACCAGACCAACGTATTTGTTTTGGCTTCAAATATTTTTCTACACATTACTAAGTATGTCTGGTATATTGGAACCTGTTACATACTCTCAAAAAGTGCATAACCCTACCTTTTGGTCCTAATGGCAGACTCAGTTGCACCAGGCAAGATCAACAGAGCACTGAAAAGTATTTGAATCTGAAACAAATACGTATTTGACCCAGGTCTGATTCTAACTGGGGGATTTTGTTACCAAATATATAATTACCAAATTGAATCAAATACATATATTTTACATGTTGGGTAAGTGAGGTGTTTTAACGGTTGATGCACTTTTGTTCGGGATTCAGAGTGCTGGACGACAATGAGAGTGTTAACAGTTAAAACTGCTGCGCTTGGAAAATTAAACATATTTCAATTAATCCTCACCTCGCTGACAATACATAGGAGGATTTATCTCCCACCCTATGTTGACAGCAAGCCAGCAACCTAAGATTTGGTTTGCTGTGTATTGTAGAAGCTATGGGATTGGGCTGCATTGTCATTAATAAAGTCACAGTGCAGTGAGATTTTGTCAACCCCATTTACCTGTAACCAGTGTATGTTTTTGACTCATTTGCAGCAAGCCACTACTCCACAGACAGCACCAGCACAGAGTAAGTAAATTTTCATAATCTTGATGTTAACAATTTGTCACACGCCAAGCATGACACCCCAGGGAGGGAGATGCGGCAGTGCCGGGGAACACCATGGTCTGACTTATGGAGAGAGAGAGCGCACCCACACACACATGAAATAAAATAAACTGACACCTTCACCCTTCCCCTCACAGGTTCCGGGCAAAAACTAAAACAACAAGCTAAAATAACAAAGAAAAGAAAGTAAAACAGAGTGACAACTATTTCAGTTTGCCGCTCTGTAGCTGGACTGCTTTCCAGCAGACCAGCTCCTCCGACTTTTCAGTGGTGGTTAAATTTTCCCCGTCTTATTAAAAGAAACAAAACTGAACTTAAATGAAACTCAAATAAAGAAAACAAGCTCTTGGCGTTAGCTCCCGGTCTCGGCTCCGAACTGTGGATAGCAGCACACCTTTAAGCACCTGGGCTGATTAGCTAACGCAACTCAGGTGCGTGTGCTCTCTCCACCAGCCGGCGCAGCCGAAACAAATCCACCTCTCCGGTGGACCGAATGCCACACAATTCATTTAAGCATCAAATAAATTTAGCATGTACTAACTACACTGAGAGACACGTACACACACAACACTGAGGATACATGCACACACACACACACAACACTGTGACACACACTTATTGGGATGGCAGGTATGCCATTCTGTCAAGATACGACTTGGTGGGGCAGCACATGCCTACACAGCACTTTTCAGGGTTCCCTATAGAAATAACTACAATGACCGCAGACACTCAGCCCTTAACAGCGTTGCCAGGTGTACAATAATTATTGTATTTGTACCATAATTTTACCCTCTGTACAATGTACGATCAATAATGCCAAAAAGTGCCCAAATGTATGATAATTTCTCCATTTCACAAAAAAAGTGTGTGAATTTACTAAATTCCCTGGCTACTGATTCAGGATCCAGTTTTCCTTTTCACATATACAAATTGAGATAATGAAATCTGATCCTAGATCGGTATTTAGAGGCAAAGTCATTTAAAAACACAGGTTGGTCTTTCCAGCCAATCATTATGCTTGATGCATGACGTGCGTGCCTCCAGTGCCCCCACAGGAGCGAGCAGCTGCACGGCTGCCGTTCTCCCGCTCGTTCTTTCTGATGTAGAATGTAAGCTAGCTTGCTACCTACAAATTACCAGCGATGTTATTCTTTTCATTCGTGTAAAAAACTAGTTAAAAAACTGGCAAAATGAGTGCTGAGGAGTCAGCCGAAGGCAGCTTGGTGTTCATGGACAGGATCTCAAGGCGCAGCCGAGGTATGGAGTGTGTCCAGTTTGGGGACATCGGAGTGGCATCTCTGCTGTTTGCAGATGCCGTCGTTCTCTTGGCCTCATCATACTGTGACCTTTAATTTGCACTCAAACGGTTTGCTAACCATGCCAAATGGTGTCAAACGGAGTGTGACACGGTTGGGATGAGGATCATCGCCAAAGCTGTGGCTATGGACTGCCATCTAAGTGTAGCGGCCGCAGTTATGCAGGCATTGTATCAGACGGTGGTGGTGAAGAAGGAGCTGAGTCGAAAGGCAAAGCTCTTGATTTACCAGTCAATCTTCATCCTTACTTTCACTTTTCCCCTTCGTGCAATCCCCCTTGTGGCCATGACGCATCCTGAGACTGTTCATCTCAGGCTTTCAGTGCTTCTACAACCAAACTATGAGTTGAAAAAAACTCTGTGTTCCAGCTTTCTTAGTAGGGGTTTCAGGACAACTATGCCGAAGACGGAGTTTCTAAGCGCCACCATTGTCATGCTGGTGCGGTAGTCCATTTACCAAGCAACCCCTCCCTGCAGTTTCATCTGCAACTACACCCTCCATGTATGACACGCTGGACAATAGTGTCTATCTGGGCATTCATGAGATGGGGAGGAGACCCAGGGGTAGACCTCGGACACGCAGGAGGGATTATATCCAACGGCTGGCTGGCCTTGGGATCCACCGGGATGAGTTGGCATTAGTTGCTGGGGAGAGTGACATCTGAGCTGCTCTGCTTGCCCTGTCGCCACCACGACCCTGATCTGGATCAAGCAGTTAGGAAATGGAGGATGTAAAATAGATACTGTACATACATGCACTTGCACTGCCGCACCTTGCTAATAATATATTTATCATATTTATACCGATCCACTGTCTATATTGTTTATAACTGTCTATACTGTTTATATCACATTGTATTGTATTCATATTTATCAATATTGTATTCATATTTATTCACTTATGTACATATACCTTACTGCACTTTACTGCTTCTTTTGCACTTCTGGTTAGATGCTAACTGCATTTCGTTGTCTCAGTACGTGTACTCTGTGCAATGACAATAAAGTTGAATCTAATCTAATCTAATCTAATCTAATCTAATCTAATCTAATCTAATCTAATCATATATAGATATGTAGGGGAAATGCTGCTACTTCTCATAGTGGGGCACCAAAATGTAGAAGATATACATCAGTATCCTCACAGGTGGTGCCAGCATATAATAATCAGTCTCATAAATTAAGTATACAAACTATAAATTGGCAATTCATTACATTACATTACATTACATTACAGGCATTTGGCAGACACTCTTATCCAGAGCGACGTACAACAAAGTGTATAACCATAACCAGGAACAAGTATGACGAAACCCCTAGAAAGAAGTACCGGTCCAAGTACAGGGAACAACCGCATAGTTCAACTTGGACCCTGGTGGTTAAACTGATTAACACTAACAACGAGAACGGCAACAACGCAATCTATGGAAAAATAAAAATAAATAAAAATACAAGTAGTCGTTTAAGACTGGCGCATCAACTAAGTCACCTATTAAACAGCTGCCTAGTTACAACCCTAAGTTTAGTCATTTACAGGGGGGGAAGGGAGGGATGGGGAGAGGTGCAGCCTGAAGAGGTGGGTCTTCAGTCGTCGTTTGAAATGGGTCACAGTCTCAGCTGTTCTGACCTCCACAGGGAGGTCATTCCACCATCGTGGGGCCAGAACAGACAGGAGACGTGTTCTGGAAGTGCAGGTGCGAAGAGGGGAGGTGCTAGGCGTCCTGAGGTAGCAGAACGGAGGGATCTGGCTGGCATGTAGGGTTTGAATATCAATATCAAATTAATAATTCAATATCAATATCAAATTAATAATTCAATTAATTATTATTAAAATTACACATTATAGTCAATCTTAACCAAATTATAATATTATACATTCAGCTAATACTAAATTAATATAAATGATTTAGTTAAGAGGTGAAGATATTCTGTTAAATTCTTTGAATTAGCAGCGGCTGACTCAATTCAACACCGCTAATCATAGGAGCGCTTCGGAGCGCCTCGTTCCTCCCGCAGCCAGTAGCTGAGGGTATATGTGCCTGGCTCCGTTGCAGGCCTTGCAAACTCTTCCTGGCATGTGGACTCACACGAGAGGGAGACAGGAGAAGGGTGGCGAGTCCAGGGAGAGGAAAATGGAACAGAGAGAGTAAAACAATGACAACCTCCGTTTTATTGAAGGTTGCGCGTTTTGAATTTACAGTAAGCCAATACTGTAACAGAAATCTGCGGTAAGGGGTATAGTTAAGTGAATGTAAATGTAAAGTAAATGTGGGCTTTGTAGTTCAGTGTCTTTTGTAGGCCATGGTACATACAGATAGTAGGGGTGGAGATGCCACTATTTGTATTTGTGTCTGTAATTTTTCACCCAGCAAAATTATTTGTATTTCTATTCGGATAAAAACTAATAGTGGGAATGGTGTAAACCAGAAATGGTGGAATTTAACATGGAAGCTGTATAAAATGCAAAAAAATAACTGATTTTTCCCATTATAATTACTGGCACTGCTGTTGTTGAGATATTAAAGCATTTAAGACTTAAGATTTTACAACAATATCAATAATAATCCAGTTTAACAACAGTCATGTGTGTCATTGGCCAACAACCTCTGTTAAGTTTTAATGCTAGAAAGGCCATGTTTTCGTACTACCTACTCTTGTGGATTTTACCTTCAATGGAGGCAAATAATTAAGTCAGGTCACAAGTAATTCAGCAATACAATGTTTATTTGGCCAAGTAGGAGAAACCATTCAAGCACTCATTCCAGAGTTCAAGAAGGGAGTCTCAAACTTCTGCTCACAAGTTCTGCCTCTTATATCTTTCTGTAAGCTGTATTTCTATGAGGTAATTTGCATGGCATGACACTTTCTTATTCCCCCTCCCATACCAACTTTCTGAGAACCTTTTTGCTTCATTCCAGAAACCCTGACAAAATATCTAGGTTCCTGGTGCCTCAAGGCGGGGGAGGGTGTTCTTATTTCCCCTTGCATAACATCTTGTTTCATACAGCTTGTCTTCATTTGACATCATACACAATACATGCAGTATTCAATAGAAATACATAGGCTATTGATTAGGATATGACATTTTGCAAGCAATGCATATACCACCTGATTATATGCTTATAGCAAAAGTACTTTTAACTATGAATTCCACACCATTCACAAAGTACCCTTCAAGTCATATTTACATATTCTTGACCTTCTCAGACCTCTTGTCTCCCCTTGGTACCAAAAATTATTGCTGTTTAAACTTGGTGGTAAACACAGATCGTTATCTATCTATCTTAGCTCATCCACATTTCTTCCTCCTTGAAGGTCATTCCTTTCTAGTACCTTTCCATTTTGCACACTTAGTTACATACATAGTTTTGTTATAAACACATAAAAATAGTTAAATACAGTAAGCAAAGCTTGTTTTCGATCAAACTACTTACTGTCCAGTGGCATCAGACATATCCAGCATTACAGCACTGATTTCTTCACCAGCAGCAACCTGATTTCATAAAAATTACAAAACCATATATTGCAAAACTATTTTCTTGAAATAAAGGGCACAACTGAATCAATTTCAATGTATTTCTAAATTACACAAAATGGAAAAACTTAAATACAAAGTGCAATATTTGTCAAAAAGTAATTTATTCGATCATAATCTAATTAATTTTTTTATTTGTATTTGTATTGAATCACATTTCTAGTTACTGTTGCTAGCTTTACAAATCGGAATCGTCCCTTATTTGGACAGTAGAATAGGCGTTACGCATTTAACTCATGGCTACAGACGCATTTTCATCCGTATGTTTGTGAACGATTGTGTTTATAGTAACCGTTGTTTTGAATACAATTCAGCAGTTAGGTAGCTAGCTAGCCGGGATAACAAGCATGCCGTGAGACCATTCTGACCTAAAACCAAGAATTTTAATATTGGCTAGGTGACAAGTGACGGAGAACCTATCATAAAGCTAGCTGGCATTCAAAACCCTTTTCAGAGGGTCTTAGAAAGACGTTATGTATACACTGCGTGACCACACCATTTAAAAAGCAAGACAGTGCTAGGGAGATTAATTTGATTGACTTATGGTTTCATACAGTTTTATTAAATAATGTAATGACAAAAATGACCAAAATCGGTAAATGGACTACATTTATATAGCGCTTTTATCCAAAGCGCTTTACAATTGATGCCTCTCATTCGCCAGAGCAGTTAGGGGTTAGGTGTCTTGCTCAAGGACACTTCGACATGCCCAGGGCGGGGTTTGAACCGGCAACCCTCCGACTGCCAGACAATCAGTCTTACCTCCTGAGCTATGTCGCCCCGTATCAGTGTTAATTGTATGGTATAAAACGAGAAGGAACTATTTTTTCTTGATAGCATCATTGTTTTCATAGAATTATCAGAGGTTTTTGCTTAACAACGGTGCAAATAGAACTATCAACCAGAGTTTTTGCAACCGGAGTTTTTCTTGACAACGGTAAAGCCGCTACACTCTCATTCATGGGCTCTCATTATGCTCCACTCGGGAGCGGCTGGATCACGTGCGACGCCTAGTGGTAAAATTCGGTATTACTGGTCCGGTATTTGGCTTAATATCAAACCGGTTTAAAAAATTTTTACATTTACATTACATTTGCAGGGTCACAAGAGGAAGCAGACAGGCACTTGGTTGACCAAAAAGTTAATGATGAACCTGACACAGTCCCGTGGTCAGTGAACCAGAGGTCCCAAAGTTCCTGTGTATAGTTATGCATTGTTACACCGCGGATACAGAGAACTGTCACAAAGATGCTTTATAGAGTAGAAAGGCCAAATGACAGAGTAAAAAGAGAAAATAGAGCAAAAAGCAGGCCTTAACTCCCAAATAGCGAGTACATAAGGTAAAACTCCCAGTGGGGGAACAACCTAAAACTGTGGCGGGAAAATCTCCCCAATGGGAAGAAATCTTGAGAGGAACCCGGCTATAGAGGGGGAGCGCATCCTCCACTTTACGCCAGGCTGGTGTAAAGTAACAGTAGAATGGAATGTAGCAGAAATGCTACAAGGGATCTATCACAGTAAATATAATGGGTTAAGTAGGTTACAGCTGAGGTGAAAGCTAACAGGAATAATAGAAGACCAAATGGTATGGTTCAGTATAGTGCAGCTTAGAGGAGCCAGATGATGGATCTGGAGCTCAAGGCTGCATCAAGGGATGCGCAGGCGAGGAACAGGGCTGAGGCAGTCCATGACAATGGAGCGAGGGTCAGGGTTGGAGCGATCCTGTGGACTCAGGCTGAGGAAACAGGCTGGAGCGGGCTTTGAACTCAGGGCGAGGTAAGGGGCAAGAGCCCCAAGGAAAGAGAAACAAAGACAAGGTTAAGGCCAGCTTGACACTTGATGGTAAGCTACCTAGTGTGTCAACTCTGTAAAGGCCAGCATGACATTTAAGACTAAGCTAACTAGCGTGTCACTCCATAGAAGCAAACTTGACATTTAACGCTAAGCTCCCTACCCAGGCCAGACATTTGTATTTCATTTCATGAACTCCGTGATTATATTTGACCATTTAACAGGATTATAGGACTATCGGAATGGCTAAAAATGACTGACTAGAGAGGTAAGTTTTAAGCCTACACTTAAAGACAGAGATATACATGCAAGCCCACACATACATAGGGAGATTGTTCCATAAGACAGGCGCTCTGTAATGATTTCAGTACATTTCTCCCTCCCTTCTCCTTGGGGTGCGCTTCTATGCAGCTTATGCACCGTTGCTGTCCTCTTATCAATTCCACAGACAACATGCAGCTTTGGTGGTTTGTTAGGACTGCACAGACACAAATCGGTTATGTATCATGCAGTTGTCATGCAGCTGCTCTATTCCATTTATGCAAAGTCTCAGTTTCAAAAAAATTTTCACCCCCACCCTAAAGGTTTAATCACACGATTGCAGTGAATGAATTTGTGTTATTATAAGTGCAAAATTGTTTTAGGTGTCACTTAATTGGGAATTTGTATCAAAGCGCCAGTCATTCAGTTGCTGAATAGCATGCTGGAGTAGACAATGACACATTTGCACCTGGGTAAAAACACCTGTTGTCTATTGTCTGGTGGGGGAGGGGGTTCGTGAAGAAAATGGCACAAGCTGCCCATATTTTTTTTACTGAGTCCATTTTTCTTCAAAATTAAAAAATGCAGTTATAAATATTTAGGAAAGTCATGGAAAGAAGAGGACATAGTATTTACAGTGTTAGAGTCATTTTCATTTTAAAGTCCCCAAAGACCCATGGCGTCGCTCTAGCCTATTTAGCATTAAGGGCAACTCTCACTCGCTGTCTCTCCAAAGGTGTGTGTGTGTGGCGTACGTAAAAGTGAGTGTGTGTGTGTGTGTGTGTGTGTGTTTGTGTCTAATTGAAAAACTTGGTGCTGACTTTTGAGCAAATTGCATCAAAGAGATGTGGAAAAATATCCAGGTCTGAATAATATTGGCAAAATCTGGGAGGAATTGGGAGAGGTTGGGTCTTTCACCACAGCTCTACACTGCTGAATTTGCTTTTTTTTTTCTCCCAGGGGGAACCCTGCTCCTCATTGCCTGCCCACTGACTCAGTTCCAGGTAAGCCTCACCAGCATTTAACACAACACATATCAGATGAATGCGAAGATATACCTTGCTAAGGTTGACAGCAAATGTGCTCATTTGTAGACTTACATTTAAAGCTAGCAAGCGAACCAGTTTTGTAAACGTTTAGCGTAATATTCAGTATGTATATATTGAATGCAAATAAGAACTAGTATTTACTTAGCTGGCTAGCCATCGTTACGTGTTTCCATTTTTGGCTATTTTACCACTGTTGTGAAATAGTGTTTGTGGCAAACAAGCCTGCCACAGGCCACCGAAGTGGCTTTCCTAGGGGCCCTCCAGCACAGAGACACAGGGAGATGATGTTCCAACAGTCCACATTTATTTACGAGGGTTGGCAAGATGGTACAGCCAAATGAGCAGATGTAAAACACTGTCATGACAGAGAGGCTCCCTTGTGTGAGTGGGGATGGCAGATTTAACCTGTGCGCAGTGATTACCTCACTACACACAGGTGCAGCCACTCCTATTCCTGGGTCCAATTAGTCTGGCCAATTATCTAATTCTTAACCAATCATCCAATTGGCCAGGTCTAATTAGCTTGACCCAGGGCAGGTGTGGCTGCTTAAACCAGCCATCCCCACACCACAGTGTTAAATCCATTGAGATAGATTTATTAGAGAATGTGTTTGACAGGTTGATCTGCCAGAATTTTTAGATCTAGGGACTTGGGGGGCAGGGAGGTCAGAGAGTGAAAAGGGCAGGGAGGTACAGACTGAGAGTAATAAGGCTGAATACTGTAATATGCATGTTTGATTATAATGAGGCTTATGATATTATATACTTATATTTCCAAAGTGCATTTGGTAATGTACCACTTGAGAGACTTGTTAGCAAAATGAAGACAGGAATTAGAGGAGGAATTTCAGAATGGATTCGGAAGTGGCTACAGGGTAGAAGACAAAGAGTAGTGCTAGGAGGGATATTATCAGAGCAGGGAACTGTGGGAAGTGGAGTCCCACAAGAATCAGTGCTGGGACCACTGCTCTTCCTCATTTATATCAATGACCTTGACAGGGACATCAGTCAAATTTGCAGATGATACAAACCTGGGAGGCCCAGGTAATAGTTTGGAAACTACTAAAGTAATCCAAGAAGATTTAAACCAAATTCAGAAGTGGGCAGGATCCCAGCAAATGGCATTCAATATAGACAAATGTAAAGTTCTGCATGTGTCAAATAAAAATATTAACCAGGATTATTTTATGGGAGGACTAAAATTAGAGTGTGCTCAGTTTGATAAAGACTTGATTGAGGCTTTTAAATTCATAAAGGGGCTCAACAAAGTGAACTACAAGAGATTCTTCAGGTTGAGTTCTGTTAGAATGAGGGGACATAAATGGATATTAGCAAAAGGTAAATTCCATACAGACATTAGTAAGAATTTTTTTCATGCTCAAGAGATAAAAAGTCACAGTTTCTTTTATATAAAACTTTCAAACTCTCCCATATAGCTTTGTTCATCCACTGTCAAGACTGCTTTTTCAACTTATTTTTCCTTACATTTGGAATAAATTTACATAGTGCCTTAAAATTAACCTTTTTGAACATGCCACACTTTTCATTCACAGTCTTGCAATCAAGAAGTTGCACCTGGTCTATATTACTTAAATTTGCTTGCATCTTGCTAAAGTTGGAATGCCTAAAGCAAAAAAATTCTGGTCTTATAGGAGGCCCTCTTAATTTGTCAAAATATATTGAAATTATTTGTGGAATGATCACTTGTCCCGAGTGGCTCCACTACCTCAATTCAATTCAGTTTTATTTGTATAGCGCTTTTTACAGTGAACTGTCACAAAGACACTTTACAGAGTAACAAGGCAAGAGACAGAGCAAAAAGACCAATCACCATATACCTCTATGCTGCAAATTCTGGCAGGATCATTACATCGCACCAGATCCAGAATTGATTTCCGTCTTGAAGACTGACTGACATACTGTGCCAAAAATGGTAATTTATAACGTATAACATGAAGAAATTCTTCTTCATTTTTTCCTTGTCCTGTCATCAATTCCTCATTGATAACAGGGTAATTGAAGTCACCCATAATAATAGTCTCACATTCCTGACAAGCATGTTTTATGTTTCCTGTTAAGAATCCTTGTTCAATTCTCAACATAAGAAGGGAGACACAGAAAACATTAGGTTGTAGCCAAAATAATTGTATTTATTAAATAAGCACGTACCTCTATAATAATTTACAATAAGAGATGGTGCATGTATAGCAGGGGCGTGTCTATGGGTGGGCTGGGGTGGGCATTGCCCACCCAGAGATAAGCCTTGCCCACCCAGAGGAATCATCTGCCCATCCAATGAAAACTCTGAAAAAATCACCGTTATAGCTTTTTTTTTTTAGCGTCCATATTTCTCTGTAATTTTGTCATTGGTCATCAAAAAATGCACTGCTTTCCTATTGGCCTTTTTTGACTATGTGGGTGTGCTTAGTCAGTGCTGCTCCTTTAAATTATCGTGAAACCGCGCCACTTCTTCACACATGCGGTTAAGTGAACTGCAAAACCTGTTTGTAGCTAGCTGCTATCAGCAATCCAATTAAAACTGTTAATACCTTTTTTCTTTCTTGTTTATTCTTTTCTCTGATTCTTAAGTTATATTATAGTCTTGTATAGACAGTAGTCTTGTATAGACAGTTGAGTTTGCACATTTTGCAAGCTTGGTTTAGTGATTAGCCAGCTAGCTAGTTAGAATTTTTGTATAGCCGTTTCCGTGGATAAAATCGCATTTATAATTATTTTCTGTTAAAAATATTTAATTCATATTCAGGGAGATAGCCAACTACTCGCAAGTTAGATGACACGTGTAGCCGTTTACTAATACCAGTGCACCGTTTCAGGCAGGAAAATAACCCGTTAAACCAGAGAAATTGCCAAGTTGTCTTAGAATCTTTATTGCCCCAGAATGCAGCCGGGCTGTGAGCGTCAGCATGGGAACGGACGCCGCAACGAAACTTCAAGCATGTCACAACGGGTACAACCATAGACATATATATGTCTATGGGTACAACAGCTGTTTTAGAATGTCATTCCATTGTTTTTGCAGCCCGGATCAAAATCGGCGTGACAGTACCAAATGAGACATTTGCATTGGCGTAGAAACAGGGTGGGACGTGTCCCCCTCAATGTTTGTAAAGAAGCGAATTAGCCCCCCCCAACCATAACTGATCCCTCTCCGATGCAAAGCTTTCGTACAATAAAGGCTGCATCAGCAATAAAATATGACTTAAAAATTATGCGGAAAGGTCTGTGACACCTGTAAACATAACGTTAATTATTGACTCCCCTCTTCACATAGTAGCAATGGTTTACTCCCATGGCCACGAAAAGTTTCAATTTACGAAAGCACAAATGGGATATGTAGCCAACAATTAGAGGTGATTGCTCAAGCCGATCATACAATGGACTGAACTTCCCATAACCCTTATAGAAATAAAAATGATAAGAAGAAATTTCCCTATGCTATTTTAGGGCCTCTTTTATTCTCACTCTACATGCTTCCCCTTGGCTCTATTTTTGAGAAACATAATATTGTGTATCACTGTTATGTGGATGACACACAGTTTTACCTGCCAGTTACACCTGACAATGCTTGCTCATTAAATAACCTTTTTAACTGTCTAGATGACATTAAATGCAACTAAATGATAACAAAACGGAAGTAATTATATTTGGCCCTCCTAGCTCTGTCACTAGCCTAAGCAATGCGCTTGGTCCCCTGTCTAAAAATGTGCAATTTGTAGTTAAAAATCTTGTTGTTTTCTTGGACACGTTTTTGAATTTTAACAGACAAGTCAGTAGTGTTGTGAAGGGCAGTTGTTATCAGCTCAAAACCATAGCCAAGGTAAAGCTGTTTTTATTTCATAAGGACCATTAAACAGTTATCCATGCTTTTATCACCTCTCGGCTGGATTATTGTAATTCCTTATATATGGGGTTGACCCATTCCACTCTGTCTCAATTGCAAATGGTCCAGAATGCAGCTGCTAGACTTTTAACTGGAACAAAGAAAAGGCAACATATTACTCCGGCTCTGGCTCTTTTGCATTGGCTACCGGTGAAATATAGGATTGATTTTTTAATTTTACTATTTGTATTTAAAGCCCTAAATGGATTAGCTCCACAGTACATCACTGATCTACTGACTCCATATTCTGCTCCCAGGTCACTGAGGTCATCAGCAACTCCTCTCAGTCCCAGATTGATAATTTTAAAACACATTTAAAGACCCACCTTTTTTCTCTTGCTTTTAGTGCAGTTTGAGGTTGCCCTACGGTTTTCTCCACCCTTAATTTATTTAGTTATTTTTAACATCCTCTCACTGCGTTTTTAATCTGTTGTTGGTCTTATTCAGTCTTTCTTAAATTGATTTTATTCTGTACTTTTATCCCCTTACTTCTTATTCTTTATATTTTTTATGTTGTATTGTTAATACATGTATTGTATTGTGATGTAATTTTGTTGTGGTTTGTTGTGTTGTATTGTAGTGACTGGAAAGCACTTTGGTGCAACTCCTGTTGTTTTTAAATGTGCTATACAAATAAAAGTGACTTGACTTGGCTTGTGTCGAAAGTTCTGCGACGGAAACAGCGATAGATTTACCCACTATCCGTCCAAAATATAAACAAGCCTAGCAGTTTTCATGGTAGGGAAAACTTTTATGACAACGTCAGCTAAAGTAAGTGACTCACAGCGGTTGGAAAGAACGGTAATGGTAATCTTATATTTGTAATGTTACCTATCAATATGCCAGCTAACGCCAATGTTAGCTAGCTAGTTGTCAATGAATGAACTATGATATCTGAGTATGATAAGTAGCTTGCTAGTTAATAGCTGTCGGTACACTGTCTGAATGTGATGTTCACTTAACTTAGAAAACTACCTGGCGATAGTTGTACTCGGTTGCTAAGCAGGGAATTAACGTGACTCCCCATGTTGCAGTGTTAGTATTTTAGCCAATGTTTTGTGTAACGTTATGGACACGTTTTGTACAATTACAAGTTTGTTTTAGCTATCGATATTTCTTTTTAACATTAGCTCCCCCTCAGTAAATTTTGTGTTTACCATTACATTTCCACCATAAATTGATGTAGAAAAAGCACAAATTGGTCCATAAAAATTCACCAGAATGCAGGAAATTAAGTGTTTGATGCTCAAAATTTCCTGAGGGAGGACCCCCAGACCCCCGTTTAATGTGTCTACCCCCCCAATGTTCAAACAAAACCTACGCGACTGGACATTTGTTTAGTGTTACAGAGTTTCATTATTTTTTTATTTTTCACAGGGATAATGGCTCCCACACCCCCATACAAAAAGTGGATGCTGTAATTGCAATCCTCCCTCCCCCCCTTCTCAAAATTAAACAACATACCCTATAGGAAAAGCAACAGTTTTGTTGTTGCCCACCCAAACAATCCAAATGCCCACCGAAAGATGACATCCTAGTAAGACCTCTGATGTATAGTAGGCCATCTGTAGGATGAGTGTAAGTGTAATGTGGAAGGCATGCCTGTAGGTGTTGTAAGTGGGGAAAAAATGTGTTTGTCCTACAATGGTGAGGGGAAAGAGAAAGACAAAAAAACAAAAGGAGCGTAGTGGCTTTTAAACCCAGGTGTTCCAATTGCGTTACTCTCCACTACCAGCCGTCCGCCTAATCACCTGCAACACCGAAACAAGCAGAAAAGACAGCAGGGAATGGAATGGAGAAGACCGTAACATTCCAAAGAGCTTTGTATTCACACTACTGTCTGAACCTCTCTCTCATTGTAATCCGGTTATGTTCCCATATCTTTTCAAAAAGCAGAAATCAAGCCACTGCTCAAGAGATAAATTTTGGATCAGACAGACTTGGCTATCTATCAAGCTATTTTAAATTTCCCATTTCTATCAAAGGTTCTTGAGAAATGTGTAGCACAACAACTGTCTTCTTTCCTACAGGATAACAATGTGTATGGGAGGTTTCAGTCTGGATTTAGGAAGCATCACAGTACTGAGACAGCCTTTGCCCAAGTATTGAACAATCTGTTCCTCTCCCTTGATTGTGGATGTTTCTCTGTTCTTGTCCTGCTTGACCTTGTGCTGCCGTTGATACCACAGACCACCATATCCTCCTCCATAGGTTAGAAAAGGCAGTTGGTGTCACTGGGCAAGCCTGTATGGGGTTTGAATCACTGACAGATCTCAGGCTGTTAGGGTAACTAAGTCCTCTGAGTATTCCAGCATAAACTTTGGAGTACCTCAAGGATCAATGTTGGGTCCTTTTCTTTAGTCCTTGTACATGCTCCCTCTTGGGGATGTCATAAGTGTTAACTTATGGTGTTAACTACCAATGCTAAACAGATGACACACAACATTTTATATCAGCAAAGTTGATCCACTAGTTGGATGACCCAAAATTTCCTCATGTTGAATTCTGATACGACTGAGATGCTAGTAGTAGGTCCTGAATCTCTTAGAAATAAATCCCTGCAGTTATCTTTAAATATAGATGACTTCTCTGTCTCCACCAAAGCAGTTGTTAAAAATCTTAGCGCTACTTTTGATTCAGATCTCCCCTTTCAGTCCCCCATCAGTAATATCATAAGAGTGGTCTTCTTCCACCAGAATAACATATCTAAATTAAGGAAGATATTATCCCACCAGAATGCTGTTAAAATGCATTTGTATCTTTTTTGTCACGTTGCACCAACTAGGCCTTGAAATGTCTCCAACTTGTACAGAATGCAGCTCCTAGGGTCTTACAAGTCACTTGGCCCTGTGTATAAGCATGCACTACATGAACAGGCCAAACATGTGTGTGGATGGCTCTCTCACAGTCAAGATTGATTGAATAGGTGTGTGTATGTCCAATTTGTATTGGTATGTAGGCCTATGTATTTCGCTGCCCAGGCTTTCTGTTGCGTGAATGATAGTATGTTTATTGGTACAAGTGTGTTCGTGAATGTGAATGTAAGATGCTGCCAGGGAAATGTCCCCATGCGGATAAAGAAGTTCTCTATGTACGTATGTACAATATGTGTTTTACATGCAGTATTTATTGTACGTAGCAAATATACAATAACTTGCACATGTACTCAAATTCAGTTCAAAAGCAAGTATGAACATGTTTTCTGGAGAAATGTGCTTCCTGTCGTTGCTCAGCAGCAGTTCTGTACATTAATGAATTTATACATTAATTTCAATGTACAATGTTCAACGTGTTCCATGAGGCAATTCAAAATATTTGTCTCTTTGATCTGACAGAAAGTTTGCATGACATTGTGAAATGGTAAGATTAGAAAACACAGGGCCAAGTGACTTGAAAGAACTGAGGAAATATTGGGTAGCATTGCTTTGAGATACATCTTATGTCATTTCGGTGAGGCAAGATAGCCTATATTGTTTGTAGTATCGTAACTTGGCGTCATTTTGATATCAATACTTTTTAGTAACTTGGCATTTTTGTACGTTGAAAACGTGTTTTTTATGAGATATCAGTTCTTTTTGCAAAGCGTTTTATTATGAGAGTGAGAAATGCGACCCTGCAAGAAACGGTTGTGGATTATGGCTATCGTTGTGTGAATCTGTACAGCCTGATGAGCGTGTACCGTTCAGCAGTTTCGGTTTGCTATATATGTAAAACAGTGGCTGTGAGAAAGGATGCAGTGGCGTAAGCGTAAACGCATCAGGAACGCAGATGGTATGTACTCACGGATTTGACGTCCATCCAACGAGCCTTGACTGACAAAATAATCAACACGCCCGTAGAATTATAACTCCCTAGGTTGCAACTTGTGTAGCCTTCTGTCCTGCTCCGTTGTCTGTTATTTCGTGGAGATGCAGTTTTAGTGTTTGTAAGGTTTATCCTTCTGTCCTGCTCCATTGTCTGTTATTTTGTGGAGATGCACTTTTAGTGTTTGTAAGGCCTCCCTGTGGAGATCAGAACAGCTGAGACTGTGAACAATTTCAAACGACGACTGAAGACCCACCTCTTCAGGCTGCACCTCTCCCCATCCCTCCCTTCTCCCCCGTAAATGACTAAACTTAGGGGTGTAACTAGGCAGCTGTTTAATAGGTGACTTAGTTGATGCGCCAGTCTTAACGACTACTTGTATTTTTATTTATTTTTATTTTTCCATAGATTGCGTTGTTGCCGTTCTCGTTGTTAGTGTTAATCAGTTTAACCACCAGGGTCCAAGTTGAACTATGCGGTTGTTCCCTGTACTTGGACCGGTACTTCTCTCTAGGGGTTTCGTCATACTTGTTCCTGGTTATGGTTATACACTTTGTTGTACGTCGCTCTGGATAAGAGCGTCTGCCAAATGCCTGTAATGTAATGTAATGTAATTTTGATAGGCTTATCTGCAGGTAGGAATCCTCTTCGCTGTTTTGCTAAACTAGAACCGGAAAACATGATAGTGGAGAATAGGAGCAGACGCATATGTCCCAGCAGGCTTTGCATATGAGAGAATAACAACAGTGTGAGAGAAATTAAAATGAAATTACGAAATTCCGTAGTTGAAACAATATGTTTTTAGCAGAATGGGCATGTAGGTGAAGGTTGACATGATCACGGAGTATAGTGCGAAGTAAATGGAGTGACCATGAGCGAGCTTATATTCCTTATCAAATGGTATATATAACAGTCGGTATTGAACGTTAGTTGTTGAAGTGGAGGGTTAAATAACATTGCACACATTATTTGCCTGTAATGTAATGTAATCTATTGCACGAATGTGTTTTTCTCATGTTCAGTGCTAGTAGTTATACTAATGAGTGAATCATGATTTTAAATGTAACGTTTTAATGCGGAGTTGCAGAACGTACATACGTAGTAATTGTGTGTAGCCTATGTGGCTAGATAGAGAACAGGGCGAGGTAACATGAATGTAGAAACGTGGCGTTTGCTGCTATTAAGGTTTTGTACGGTAGCCAAGTGAAGAAATATAGTTAGTAGAAATGGCACAGTGGTGAACTGGTGTAACTTTTAAATAAAAGGAATACATTTGCGTCATGAAATGCATATGGGTGGCCGTGAGTGAGTGAGGTTTACCAGTCTGTGACTTCATTAGCTAATGCCATAGCTATGCAATGCGTGAAATATCATTAGCGAACCTGCCGGTGGTTTTAAAGAAGAACACAAGCCAGTAAGCACAGAAGAGCTTCCGTTGAATCCATATGGCTTAGCAATATTGTAGCCGGTAAATAACTGAACGTACAGACGGTAAGTCATAATGCATATATCTTAGCAATATTGTAGCAGGTGTTGGTAACCAGAAATGTTGCCAAGAACAATAGTGACCGTCGTTCCAGGTAGAAGCAGATCCGAAGTTAGTGTTTAAAAATCAGGAAGCATTTATTATACAGAAAGCCAGCAACAGGGATTCACACAAAAATGTTCAATTCAACTGTTAGAGTTTGTGGAGTTTATACAGTTACATTTACATATATTCAAATTTGTGCGCAGAATACAGCATTAACTCTGATTGGTTGTTTGTTATACAGAGT